>NC_139631.1:16951000-16953500 GCF_964638095.1 Poromitra crassiceps | reverse complement strand
TGCTTGTTTTTGTGTTATTGTCTTTTAAATGCAATGCTTTTTTGCCCCCTTGCTTTTAATGTCCTTTAAATGCAATTTTAATATCATCTTAATGTATTATTTCCTATGTATTTCTATGCCCTAGTAAAGCACTTTGAATTGCCTTGTGTCTGAATGGTGCTATATACAGTAAATACAATTGCCTTGCCTTGCTAATGACAGATTTTGTGGAAAAGTGAGAGAAATCACAGCTATACCCAGCCCACTGTCTACCCTGTTACAACTATACCCAGCCCACTGTCCACCCTGTTATACCCAGCCCACTGTCCACCCTGTTACAACTATACCCAGCCCACTGTCTACCCTGTTACAACTATACCCAGCCCACTGTCCACCCTGTTATACCCAGCCCACTGTCCACCCTGTTACAACTATACCCAGCCCACTGTCTACCCTGTTACAACTATACCCAGCCCACTGTCTACCCTGTTACAACTATACCCAGCCAACTGTCCACCCTGTTACCCATCTCATTGTCCACCCTGTTACAACTATACTTAGCCCACTGTCCACCCTGTTACCCATCTCACTGTCCACCCTGTTACAACTATACCCAGCCCACTGTCACAATAGTCGGGTTTCCATCCACCTGTTTTGATGCGAAATTTCAATTTGCGCATAAAAAAACTGAGTGGAAACGCTGCCTAATTCGCAAAAACCTCCAAATATCACAAACATTTTCACGCTTGAGGGAGGCGGAAAAGTCGGGTGTATCGATAAAAGAAAAATGTGAAACGTGCGGTGGAAACAGTTTAAGCGATATTCCGTTGTCTCTCCATTCAAAAACAACACAGTTTGCCTTGATCACTGCAAAACATGACATGCCGTGTGTAGCCTCCACACAATAGGTCTACACACGGTAAATAATGGTACGCGCAGCACAATACCCGCCGTGGTAAACGTAAACAGAAGAAGACAGGGATATTAACTTTAAGGCGACTCACTTCTAGACTTGAATGAAATTGTATTACCGTGGATTACCATTTTACAATTTCGGAGCCGAAATTGTAACATAGCAACGTTGGTCCACAAACGTTGCTATTTTACAATTTTTTTGGAGATCGGGTTGGGATTATAACGTTAGTTTGCCAAGTCGCACCTGGTAATCCAGAAATGGCGTTATGGTACCTTTGTCTACTTGTAGATCATCAAGAAACTTTAAATTAATAATGTTAGATGTGTTTAACAGAGCTGTATCGGGTCTAGCAGCTGATCAGCAGCTCAGACAGCCTCAAACACGAGGTGATTGACAGCTCTATAATTCGCAAAATAACAGTGGATGGAAACGGGCATTGTTTCGCATTTTATTTTGCCGACTTTCTGAAAATTCGATTAAAAGTTGCGATACATTTGGATGGAAACCCAGCTAGAGTTACGACTATACCCAACCCACGTCCACCCTGTTAAAATTGCACAAATTGGAGTCTTTGGCAAATACTGTATGAATAAGGCAGCAGCCTGATATGTTAGCAGGCAGTTGTGTGAATAATATACTTGATAGAAGTGAGATGTGGAATAAGATGCACAACATTAAAAGACTAAACTAGTCCTGAACTGAATTCATAGCCAACATTCAATATTTATGAGTCTGTGAAGGCTAACGATATTCACACATATTGGAAAAAGGCACATGACCTCATCAAGGGAGGCCATTTTCTTCAATATTTTGTCCAAATAACGGCTAAGGCAGGCCTGCAAAATTGAGCATCTGATTCCGCCAAATCAATGCATTTCATTCAACGCCGCTGAAGACCGAGACTCAATTATCATCTCGCTGCATCTGTTGCCGAGTTCCACCGTTTCCAAAGCTTTTTAAACTATTTCTCTCTCTCTGGCTTAAGCCACTTTTTGTCTATTTACAATTTCATAGTGGCCATGTTTGTGTGCATCTCGCTGCTCAAAGAGCTGGTGCTTTCATTTGCCAGTGCTGAACCAGGAGCCAAAGGGATTTAATACACTGAGCAGCCATTGAGAAAGCAGGCTGAAACAGTGTTGGGCTTTGGCCTGTGTTCACAGAGGCCATCTGCAAGCTGCCGCGCACCAACAACTGAGCCTCAATGGTGTGGAGGCATGATGGCAGGGCTGTGTGATGGCAGGGCTGTGTGATGCTGGCCACAGAATAAACAAGTCATTCGGCCGTCATAAAAGCAGCTACTGATGTTTCTGACTTCCGGCGTTTCCCCCCCCCCCTGCCGCATTGTTGGTTGTTTCATAGCTTTAGCTGTCTTGCTGAGTTTGACCGTTGCCTCACTTTCACATTGATTTCTCTCCAGGGTTGATGGCCTGTGCTATTTGCCTTAAACTGTTTGTCATTCAACTTGTCCATGTCTTCATCGACATGCTGTTAGTGCTCATGGATCTTAGTGCACGGCTCGTCGTTTGGTGCGTCCACTGTTATCGATCCAAGCCTTCTCCTCTCTGTCAGGATCAATGGTATGGCCATCCAACTCGGTCTAATCTA
>NC_139631.1:16943500-16946000 GCF_964638095.1 Poromitra crassiceps | reverse complement strand
TGCTGGTCCTCTACTACAGATTTACCTCAGCCTGCAGGAACACAGACAGAGGAGGAAGACCAGAGAGGAGGGGCCAGAGAGAAGGAGAGAGAGAAGGAGAGAGAGAAGGAGAGAGAGAGAGAGAGAAGAAAGTTTGTCAAACAAATCCAAATCCACCTGAGTGCTTCCTCAATTACTTTCCCACTTCACACAAAGAACACAGATAGTGGGGGAGGCGAGGGGAGACGCCGGGAGAAGAAAGGAGTTAGCCACCGAAATTCAAGTCCACCTGAATTAGCTGTTTGTGCATTTTGCACGGCCCGTTGCAATCTGTCAGAGATATACTTGTAAATGCATTTTCGAGGACTCGACTGAGCTGCGTCGCAAGCGAAACTGAATTAATTGGATTAGGGTGGTAATATGCGTCATAGATCGATGTCAGGCAGAGAAAATCTCTTTCCCTCTGTGTTTCTCTCTCTCTCTCTCTCTTCTCTCTCTGTGATGTGACGGGGTCTCTCTCTCTCTCCTTCTCTCTCTGTGACGTGACGGAGTCTCAGTGAAGTGGGAGAGCTCTTGTTGAGATTAGCAGTACCTGGAGCTGGAGAGGGACGGCGTGGCAAGTACCTCATTTCCCCCTTGTCAAGTCTCCTACAAGAGCAGCAATCCACAGAATCCTAAATCTGACATTTTACATCTTTTCTAAACTGCTGCCGCTGCGTCTTCTTCGCTCCACAACTGTTTGTAAAAGCTCAGCAGTGCTACCCAGCCGGAGAGGATCGAGCCGGATCAGGCTGGAGGTGTTCTGCTGTGGCCTGTGGGTTACTGTAGGGGTGAAGCTGTGCATCGCCGTGCATGTTGAACAGCCATAGTAGCCTAGCACAGCAGTGGTTTAAGAGCTACCTGGAGGCGTGCACCTTCTTTGGGTTCCTCTTCATTGACTTTCTCGTGGCACTTGTAGTCTACTTAAAATGCCTACTGTTCACTACACACTCCCTATTCTCACTCAGTAAGAGCAATGCCTTGCGGCTATAGGATTGTCAGGTCCCTGCAGAAAAGAAAGCTGGTGTTTTTAACCCTGGTGGGCTGATGGTTTTACTTTCATCTCTTGGTATAAATGGTATAGAGAGCCAAAGTGAAATGTCACTTCCTGCTTCAGCACTGTACCAGAGATTTTCATCCGCCATTTATTTCCCCATAGGCATTTTGTAAAATGCTTATAGAAATAGTTTTACTTGGTCAAACCAAACGGTTCCGATATATTTAGAAACAGGAGAGACCATATAACATTTCACTCAGACCAATACTGCGGATTTAAAGAAAATATCTTTTTGATGTTTTTTAGTTTTTTTTTATATCTCTGGTACAGTGCTGAAGGAGGAAGTGACATACACTTTGCCTCTCTATTGCCAGAGCAGGCTAGCACATCAGCTAAATGCTGCGCTGTATAATTGTTATAAGTAATCAACAGTCCACATCATCACGTTTCTCTCCTGTCCTCTAAAATATCCATAATTTTCCCACTGAAGGTTGAGTGGATTTATAGCAGATGCCCCATAATGTCTTCATTCTATCTACCATGGCAACTGAGCTTTTCCTACTGCAGTTTGTGGCAACAAATTACAGCCATAAATCATCCACGACAATTATTGCGTGTGTAATCTAATCAGGAATAAAGCATTTCATTTACATAGAGCACCTTCCTTCCTGCCTTTCAGCCGTGTGGGGGTGAGAAGTAGCTTGGGTGGCTAGATGGGCTCCGGGATGCTTTCAGGGATTAGAAATTGAATAAAATGTTGGGTTTTCATTTTCTCCAGTCTGATAAAAGTTGTTTATCCCACAGCGCATTTTCATTCGCTATTGTGTGTCCTATAGGGGGAACGAAGGAGCATGAGTGTAGAGTGAGAGGGACTCACTTTCTCTCTCCTTTGTTATCTCTCTCTCTCTCTCTCTCTCTCTCGCTCTCTGTGTCTGTGTCTCTCTCTCTCTCTCTCTCCATGCTCCCGTGAATCTCATTGAGGAGGCGAATGAAAACGCTATTCATTGGCAGAATCACTTTAACACTGAGGAGAATACCAATACTAAAGCCTGGATACGACCTTGATCTCACGAGCCCCCTGTCATCCGCCCTCTTCCTCTCTATTGGCCCATTCCCTTCATACATAAGACTCACTTTTTGTTCTGTACTGTACAATATAGCATGAGAGCAAGTGTGTTGTGGCGAATATATCCCGCTGATAAGCTGTTATCCCACTCGGCCTGCGGCCTCGTGGGATAACAGCTTATCAGCGGGATATATTCCACAACACCACGCAGCTCGAGTGCTATATTGCTTTTATAAAACGGTTTCCAAGTATAATAATATAATAATAATAATACTATAAGTCCGACTGGCATGGTATTCTGATAGAGTCAGTTGAAACACTACTGTAAGGCGGGACCGCAAGAACGTGCGGGTGATTTGATTGGATCGTTCTGGAGACTGCTTGTTTTTTCAATTATTTTTTTGTAAAGCACCTTGAAT
>NC_139631.1:16918500-16938500 GCF_964638095.1 Poromitra crassiceps | reverse complement strand
AGTCCTTCAAGCACATTGGGTGTTTTCCTTTCCCTCCCCTCGGTTCACCTCCCTTGGATGTCGCTTTCAGATGAATCTCTGCGTGGAGGTAATCCATCATGGTTTTGATTATTAAAAGACAATGACACGGACATGAATGAGGCACCCCGTCGCTGTAGGCCCTTTAGTGGAACAGGGGCCTAAATGCAAGAACGTCTCCCTTTAAAGAGGTGACGGATTGATTCTGGAAACGGGCCAAAGACTCAGAAAGAAGACAGAGAGAGAGAGAAGAGAGAGAGAGAGAGAGAGAGAGAGAGAGAGAGAGAGAGAGAGAGAGAGAGAGAGAACAACAGAGAACAGAGGCGTACCGGCGCCAAACTAGGAGTAACAGAAACATAACAAAGACAGTCACCGAGTGGAGATAAGCTGCTATCTTTATAACTCTGCCCATGTGATCTGAAGGCCATTAGGCCTGGACATGCTCCTGTGCTTCTTAACCACGAAAAACAATTATCTGTTCTGTTGCAAAGCCATGGATATCCTTTTCAGAGTGAATTGAGGAGACTCTTCAAAGCTGTGTCTCATTGGTCTACATATTCTTTTTAAAGGTGTGATGAATTTAGAGAGAGTGGAGAGGAGGAGAGGAGAGGAGGAGGGGAGAGGAGGAGAAGAGAGGAGAGGAGAGGAGAGGAGAGGAGAGAGGAGGGGAGGAGAGGATGGGAGGAGAGGAGGGGAGAGAAGAGAAGAGGAGAGGAGAGGAGGAGAGGGGAGGAGAGGAGAGGAGAGGAGAGGGGAGGAGAGGGGAGGAGAGGAGAGGGGAGGGGAGGAGAGGATGAGAGGAGAGGGGAGGAGAGGAGAGGAGTGGAGAGTGGAGGGGAGGAGACGAGAGCAGAGGAGGAGAGGAGAGGAGAGGAGAGGAGAGGAGAGGAGAGGAGAGGAGAGGAGAGGAGAGGAGAGGAGAGGAGAGGAGACAGGTGAGAGGAAAATAAAGCACAGCAAATGAAAGGCGAGCGGAGAGGGGAGGCGAACGGGCGTTCTCTGTATGAGCATGATCCAAAGTAAATAGACATTGCACCAACCCTGGCAGACAGTAGCAGAACACAGCAGCAGAGACAGCTGGGAGAAGATAACTATACCTAAACTGCATTGTTGTTGTTTTAGTACAGTAGGTCATGTTATCTTGCGGAAACTTAGATGGGTTGGGTTCTTCTTAAAACTATTCTGGAAAACTTCAGCAGCTGAAGGTTTAGGACTTGAAGATTTACAAAAGGTCAGAAACAAAAAAACTGTGTACTGTGCCAGTCTTGTCTGGCTGTAAACCTTCTTGAACATCGCCCAACACTTCTTTTTCCTGCTTGTCGATCTAGGTCTCTCGCCCTCACAGTGTCTCTCTCTTTGTCTCTCATGCCCACAAGACCCCCCCTCCCCGTGTCCTTACTACCTCTCAACGACTTCATAAAAACATTTATTATAGTACCCCCTATCCTCCCCAACCCCCGTCACCTCTGCTCCCTCCTGCTCCCATCCCTAAGCCTCTCTTTGCTCCTCGTCATCTCCCCAAGAAGAGCAGCGCTGAGGGAAAAGGAGAATGTGATGCAGAAGCTGCTTCTTTGCTTTGTCTGGAAAAACCATTTATGAAGCTCAAAACCAAGCCCCCACTCTGACTGTGACACACATTCAAACACACACACACACACACACACGCACACGCACACACACACACACACACACACGCACAAACAAAGAGCTCGTACACACATCACACACTGCACACTCACACAACTGGGTGCTTAAGAGATTGACCCCAAAAGAAGAATGAGGTTACACATTTAAATATCAGAACCTTTTCCACGCCTGTCAATCATAGCTGGAGACTATGCAAGCGGGGGCAACCTAATCAATGTGCAAGCAGCTGATACCGAGCCGAAGCAGATATAACATGGCCGCAGATAAGGAAAGGCTTGGTATATATCACATGGCCTTCTCTCTGTCTCTGTCTCTTTTGATCCTATTATCTATTTGGTGTGTTGCTTGCGACTCCGCCTGCCTCACTGTCTGAAATGGCCCTGGTTATCCCTTTACCAGTCATATGCCTTGTAACACAGAGGCAGAGCCGGCCTGGTGTTTCTGATCCACACAGCCAGTGAAAACAGAGAGGCAGATAAACTGTGTTTGTCAGGTTGAATAAAGCTCACCTAGCGCCCCCTCTGTCTAACGTGGAGTTTGACCGTGCAGGCGCAACCGCCCGAATTGGTCAAAAGAGCATGAGGTGGAAAAATACAGAGACTCAATGAGGCTGAGTGTCTCTGCCCAGACAGAGAGGGACAGGAGGTGGAATGGCAGAATGTCACTGAACTAAATGCCACATTAAACTCTGCAGAGAGAGAGAGAGAGAGAGAGAGAGAGAGAGACGGCAGGATGAGTGAAGCACCGAGCCCTGTGGAGAAGCAGGAGGGGTGTTGAGACTGTCACATGGCATATAATGCATCATTTTACTTGGAGACGCACTTTAGCGAGGCCGACTGCGCGGGGTGCCTTCAGGCTATGCTATGCGGGCATGCCATGCTGCGCTAAGTCATGACACAGACCTGAGTGTTTGAGACTGGAAGGTTGGTGAGTCAAGTAACGCTTGAAATCAGGCTGCTCAGGGTTGGCAAATGTGTGACAATGTGTCGAGAAAAGTGTCTCCGATACGATGCAGGGGGGTGAACTAAATGGATGCAGAGGCTCCACAGCAGATATTTCCAGATTTGAAAGCAAAGAGTTCAGCACTGCCTCCTCCAAGCTTTCATCCTCAGTAAACATCAACTAAGCCATCAGAGAGGGGAGACGCATCACGGAGAAATCTATTTCTGTGGGTCCCTGGTTAAGTGTTTCCAAATCCAAAATGCATGAGCCTTAAAATGAGTTTTTATGCAATTTCTGCGAGGGGGGGAAAGAAACTGGTTCAGAAGGGAAACAGACAACTTGATAGACTTCGAGTAAATTCATGCATGCAAGTTTGAGTCACCTGCCGAGATTAGTTTGTGTAGAGGAGTCTGAGAGAAGCAGTGAGGGACGTGCATTCAACTTCTCGGCGGTACTTTACTTTACTTTACCCGCAGTCAGACAAACACGGATGAGAGAAATCAATACAACAATAGCTGTAATTCTGCCCACCAGCTGGGTATACCATTTTCTTAACGGGCCTAGGCTGCAAAATGAAAAAAGTCTCAAAGTCGATACGAAGCCGCAACGCACTAAGTGGTTTTACAGCAGGTATAAAATGTTTCCACCAAAGGAGATTTGGTGGAAATAAATGGAATTTTTATCATTATTCTTGTGAACCTTGATTGAATAGACATAAAGTTAGATTGTATTATGCATGAAGTCATGAAAATCATGCACGAGTGTTTTCACAACCTGACGTGAACTCTGTTATATCTGGAAACTCAGGAAGGAGACTGGTGATAAAATAGCAGCGGTGTGTAAGTATAGTATCTCGTCCTTCACCTTGTGCTGCGGTGCAGAACAGAGGCATATACATGTAGCTGTCCAAACATCCGGAAAAACCCTGCTTAAGTCTGCATTTAGAACTTCTTCTTCTTTTGCATAACCCCACCCCTCAGCTCTCAGCCCTTGTTTCCTTGCGACTAAACTAGCAGACACAGGATATAAGCAGGTAGCCTGCAGGGACCGAGTAAAGGTCCTTACACATCGGGAGCGTTTTTTTCGTGCGATTAATTTGCATGTCAATAATATTTTCCGAACCTATATCAGTCAATGCAACCGTGCATACCAACGGCGAAGTTTCGCTGAGCGTTATTGCGGTGTTTATTTTTTCCAACCACGGTCGATTTTTCAGAAATTCGCTTCCGACGTGTACACATCTGTGGCTGTGATTGACAGGTGGGTCAAAACTCGCATCGCAATTTCGTGCCGTATATTCGCATCGCTCTTGATGTGTAAGGACCTTAAGAGGTGCAATGGTTTGCCATTGTATCCATCTGGTGCAGTTCTCACAGCTCACAGCCTCCTGCTTCTCCATAATAGGTGTGATTCAGAGTTGTACTGTACAAGGTGCGATATCCTTATCTGTCTGCTTCATTTTGTTCCCTCCTCTCTCTCTGTCTCTGTCTCTTTCTCTATTCATTTCCCTCTCTCACTCTCTCTCTGTCACTTTTTAACATTGAACCATGTTGAACTGTATCACATTTTAACAATCTACCAATTTCCATCTTCAGCTCTGCACCCTGAGCACTCCAACACAGCATACAGCAGGTCTTTTTAAAGAACCACAGGGCCAATCTCCTAAATGCAAATCACCAATGTGTCCTGGGAAACATCAGCTGACACGTACCATAAATTGTTATGTCATTCATGTGGCCAAATATAGAAGTCATAAAAGCCATCAAACAAAAACCTTGTTACCTTGATCGATATACAACAGATACGCTGAACAATGATTTACAGTCCCTCCATCTCAGTCATAACATCATAAATTTGCACGATTACAGAAAAACAGAGAAGGCACTATGGCTTCTTCTTCCTCTATTTTTGGTGTCGCAGACGATCGTTTGGGCTTCGTTAGCGGTATATTTCTCGTTTGAGCTCTAAGTTCACTTGATGCAGGTTCCATTATGCTAAGTGAGCGAGTCTGTGCGCTGCTGGCTGATAACTGGCTAGCTGGCCCTCCGCTCCGCGGCAACGCCGCGCCTATCAGATCTGACTAAGCACGATGCTAATCTCTATCAAGGTAATGGGCTGGCCACGGGTCAGGAGAGAGGGGAACACACCGCTACTGTCTCTCTCTCTCTCTCTCTCTCTCTCTCTTACACACAGTTGCTCAGTCTCATTGGCTCTCTCTTACACGACACACACACACACGCACGCACAGTCGCACACACACACACTCACGTGCACACACACACACACACACACACACACACACACACACACACATTAGTACAAAACCAAGTTTTTTCACTCTCTGACCATTGTGTCTTGTTATTTTTCTCTCTTTCTCTTCACCGCACCCCCCCCCCCCCCCCACCTAACCCTACCCCACCCCAACCCCCACCCATCCCCAACCCCCTTCACCTAATCAACACCAACATCCTCCGAATGGCAGAAAAACTCCACCTTCTATTTCTCTCCATTTGCCCCTCGCATGACAGGAAAAGAGATACGTATAATGGAAACTAAATACAATTATGTCCCGTGTTAGCCCGTGATATTGTGATACGGATAACAGAGTGTCTTGTTTTCTGTTCAGTGCATCATATCCAATAGCATTATGAATCATCTAAGATAAAGCAGGACATCCAATCCTGCAGCAGCACAAAGCCACATGCACTGACAACACATTACGCCACAATAACGCTTGTATTGCCAACGTACAGAATGAACCTGTGTGAATGTGGTTATCTTCACACAGCATATTGTGGGTGTGTGAATGATGCAGCTAGCATCCATCTGTAATGAAGGACGTGGCAACGCTCAGGCACACAGATCACGGAGAAGTCTGTCTAGCCAGTGTGCCAAAATGAAATATGTGTTGTTGCATTATGAAAAGAAGTCTATTCTATAATGCCATACAACCTATTGCAAATGGGATGAATCAGTCTACGGCAGAATGGTAATTGTCATTATCGTTAGCACAATACAAGAAGTGCTAAACAACTCTGTAACGCTACCATGAGAATATGGTACGGTTAAGCTATTCGTGGGCTAGCGTTGGATGTGTGTGGGTCCAACTGCAAATAAATGGCATGCGCTATGGGAGAAAAGATGGCGAGAGAAATGAGAGGAATAAAGAGACAGAACAAAGTCTAGGGAGAAAATTACAGATAAAAGAGAAGATACAGTGAAGTAGTCATGGAAAGCTACTTAATAATACGATGTGATCCTTTGGAAAAGCAATGTCTCTGTCTCTAAACTAAACCTGATTAGGGCCAAGCCAATCAGCACATAGAGAATATTTAGCTGACTAACAGTACATAACATGACTGTGCTAGTTCTGAGACACTTCTCATGTCAACAGCAACACTGCATCCACCCAGCTATAGCTATAGACAACCTGTGCACATCTAACATTTTTATTATAGGAAGATATCCAAAGTCTGCTTTCATGGCCTGAGCCCAAGTAAACTTTCTCCCCCTATGGGCTACCTAGAGTGAACATTTTTATGCATACAAATATTATTGTATTATTGTTACTATTGTTTTCTAATCTAAAGCTGTCAAACTATGTTGTGACTCGTGTTACAGTTGAGTCGCGTGGCAACAACAGTCATAAAACTGTCGCTAGGTGAGCTTATTGTAAAGTATAAACGCTACTGCTGGAGCTAATGTAGACTAATTATCCATGAACAATGTGAGCCTCCAGGCAAAGTCCCTTCAGCTTAGTAGGCATGGATTATTGGTTAACCTTGGTTAATGTTTCGCCACACTGCCTTTGGGCAGTCCGCTTTCTCTGTGAAAGCCACTGCTCAGTGGAATGCCCTATGACATCAGAGTTGTAGTTCTAAGCTTTAAAGTCAAATTGAAAAATCTGCTCAACTTTGCAATCATATTTCATGTTTTGCTTGACTTTATTATTTTCATTTTGCTTTGTACTCAAATATCTTTGTTTTAAGTTGTTTATGGTGCTGACAAGGTGTGCTAAGTTAAGTTAAGATAAGATAAGTTAAGTTAAGTTAAGTTATCCTTTATTGTCCCCATGGGGAAAGTCATCCTCTGCTTTTGACCAATCTTGAACCTTCCTTAGAACTAGGAGCAGTGGTCAGCCGCAGTGCAGCGCCCGGGGACCAACTCCAGTTGGCTTGCCAGTGCATTCGTCAGTGTCTTGAATGGAGTTACAGTGACATACATGTCTCTGATGGTGGTAGAAAACCAGAGCACCCAGAGGAAACCCACACAAACACGGAAGAACATGCAAGCTCCAGACAGAAAGGACCAGGGGACGGATCAGGGGTTCGAACCCGGGACCTTCCTGCTGTGAGGCACTGAGCCACTTGGCTGTCCCGTGTGTGCGTGTGATATACTACTGTATGTGATTTGTATTATGTGCGTTGTTCAGTTGTTCAGTTTGTTGTTCTGTTTTAATTGTGACCTGCCAGGGGACTGCAGAAGATTAGCCTTAGGCTAACTCCGGTGCATCAAATGGTAACATCTATATTTAATATTGTACTTACAAATAAAATAAATAAATAAAGGTAATCCTTGTTTATGGCTGCTGTGTGTGGTACTTTGGGTCCCGTATGAGCTCATTTAACAATAATATTGCACCAACAAGTTATAAATAGAAAGTGCTGTTTTGTGTCAAACGAGCAGCCTACAAAAACAAAGCATTAGCATGCAGCATAACAAACAGATCAGCCTTATGTAATGAGCTGTTTGAAACTGATGCCACAAGAGAGAGGTGCATTGTTTATAATGAGGCCACAAAATCAATACCGAGAAGAACTGCAGTTCCACAAGTTCATTTATGCAGCAGTATAACAGCCCCGGGATAAAAGTGCATCAACTTTTGAAATGTTTTGCAATTATGCAATCAGCATGGGGAGGGGAGCCGGGGAGGATTGTCCTATTGTTTGTCCAGTTCCAGCTTATTGTAACTGAGGCAAGGGTACTGCAACTGCCCATAGCAGTGCGTGCTTGGTTGGTTGGTTAGCATGAGCGTGAACTACACAGCGTGTGACAACTAAGAGTACATGCTGTGTTGTCTAAAGGGAGGTCACTTGAAACTACTGCGCGCGCGCGCACACACACACACACACACACACACACACACACACACACACACACACACACACACACACACACACACACACACACACACACACACACACACACACACACACACACACACACACACACACACACACACACACACACACACACACACACACACACACACACACACACACACACACACACACACACACACACTGCAGCCATGGGGTTACTGCCCAAGCCCATGAGGAGAAGTTTGATGATGAGACAAACAACACCCACAGCAGAAAGAGAACAAGAGATATATAATTATATTGGAGGGAAAGAGAGAGGGAGAGCGACAGACAGACAACACAGACACAGACAGACAGACAGACAGATAGACAGACAGACAGACAGACAGACAAGAGAGACAGACTAATTATATTGGAGGGAAAGAGAGAGGGAGAGCGACAGACAGACAACACAGACAGACAGACAGACAGACAGACAGACAGACAGACAGACAGACAGACAGACAGACAGACAGATAGACAGACAGACAGACAAGAGAGACAGACAGATCAGCGGTCACACTGTCTGTGCCAGTGGTATGAAGCTAACCTTGAGTCTGGTTCATAACTCTCCTCTGCTCATAGTAATTATGCTCTAATTACAGTGTACTGTTGCAATGAACACTGGTTATAAATGTCAGACTTTAAAATAAGGGACTAATTGGCAGCAAATTGTATGACATGATACCTGAATCAACAAGAGTTCCCTAATTGCTATTTGTTAGAATATGAAAGAAGTTAATTCACATTTTTGTAGAATGTATTTCAATTGTCACACAGGGATCTCCCATACAGTATATATTATAAGGGTAGTAGGAGATCCTTCTCCCCCTCGCTCTCCCTTACTGTACAGTACAGTAGGTCCGCCCCTCCACTGGAACATATATTGCAGTCTCCGACTCCCGTCACAAATTTCACCTAAGCACCGGTGACGGTTCTCCGATAAGTAATTTTCCATGCTGTGTCACAGAGTCTCTGTGATCGCTAACTTCTTATATCAGCTGTGTCATGCAATTTTTCTAATGGAAACGTTGCATTAATTCAGTGGCCGGGGCTATACATCATAGCTGTAAATTCCCCCTGTGGGGCCTCTGAGCTGAGCTGAGCTGAGCTGAGCTACTGTAAGCTGGGCTTGGCCAGGTCAGACCAGGTCTGTTAGCTCTTTAGCTTACAAGGAACCAACAACACAAGAGTTATGGGCTGGGGCTGGACTTGACTGCTTAAGCATTAGTTGCTTTCTTCACATTTAGAAAAGGATTTTTTTTAACTCAATGCAAAGGATAGAACATTTAATAAATGAATAAATGCATAAATACATAAGTGCAACAGCGATAGGTATGAGGATGGCGGAAGAAAAGGATACACTTTAATAATCCATTGCAAATGCAGCTAAACTAGGGAAATGGTAAATATACAAACATAATTTCCTAAATACAAATCTAACTTAACCTTAATAATCCATTCACAATGCAGCTGAACTAAGGAAATGGCAAATATACAAACAGCATCATTTCCTGAATACAAATGAGAAGAAATGTGAAAGAAAAAGCTTTTGCCAGTTTACACGCACACCGCATAATTGCTGAAAACTTGCAGTCTGGAAGGTGGGAGATACAATTATTCAATTTTTCTCTTTTTCACGCTATAAATCAGTAAGTGTTGTTCCTCTGAAGTGGAAAAATAAAACTTTAACAGCCTTACATTTCACCGTTCACCCTCCTAAAAATCTGTATTTATTGTATTTTATTGGAAAAGTTGATTTTATTTCAGCCACTCTCCCATAGACCAAAACCTCATAAAAACACACAACGACTTCTGCTAAAAAACTCATAACCAATTCCTCGGCTTTCATGTTAACCTTGTAACCTCCTCCATTACCCGACATCTGAAGAGCCACGTTTATGACTTCCTGACAGCATAAGGACATAGAGGGCGGGGAATGAAAGCAAAGTGTGTACTGTATGTCTTGCAGGTGGTGTGTGTCAGTCGGTCGGTCGGTCAGGATGGTGTGTGTGTGTGTGTGTGTGTGTGTCACTGTGTGTGTGTGTGTGTGTGTGTGTGTGTGTGTGTGTGTGTGTGTGTGTGTGTGTGTGTGTGTGTGTGTGTGTGTGTGTGTGTGTGTGTGTGTGTGTGTGTGTGTGTGTGTGTGTGTGTGTGGGTGGGTCCTGGGTTTGGTGGGTGTGTGCCTACCTGCAGCTCCTGGGCTTTACCTTAGAGGAGCCTGCATGGAGCCTGTCAGGCTCACTCGCTGTGATGTTTGGCTGACACAGGATTACTGCTCCCTTTCAACCCCAAAAATAAAGAAATAAGAATCCACCGGTTTGTCTGTCTGCCTCTTTGTCTTTCCCTGTGTCTGTCTGCTGCACCGTCTGCCTGACTGACTGACTGACTGCCAGACAACAAGGTATAAAACGGTTTCAACTGGCTTCCGTTAATTATATGCTCTCATAGTGCACGGAGAGAGCTGAGGTGGGAGTTTAAGGACAAGTTGTGAAATGTTTGCTAGGGTTTAACAGAGCGAGAGAGAGAGACAGTGAGAGAGAGAAAGAGAGAGAGAGAGGGAGAGAGAGACAGAGGGAGAGAGAGAGACAGTGAGAGAGAGAGGGGGAGAGAGAGACAGTGAGAGAGAGAAAGAGAGAGAGAGAGAGAGAGAGAGAGACAGTGAGAGAGAGAAAGAGAGAGAGAGAGAGGGGGAGAGAGAGACAGAGGGAGAGAGAGAGACAGTGAGAGAGAGAGAGGGGGAGAGAGAGAGAGGGAGTGAGAAGGGGAGAGAGAGAGGGAGAGAGAGAGAGTCAAAAGGTCTCCTTTTTTGGTTAAGCAGACACATCTATCACAGCTGTTTACTGAGCGGATGAAGAGTTATCATTGTCAGTGCACTTTTCGGGGAGAGTTTGATCGATGGCCTTGCGATGGGGCCACTTTTTAGTCTCAAACACTTCAACATTTGAGAAAGACAAAAGAACGTCTGTTTATACATCAAGCCTAAGTGATTGAGAAGAAGAAGACAGTGACTGATGACAGAAGCAAGATCTCTGTCTGTGCACCTTTATTTCACATTATGTTCATTTCCAGAGGACATGGCTGATTGAGTTTGCTGGAGCGAGGGAGGGAGAGCCGGCGGCCTCCACTATTTATGACTTTTCCAGATAGTGCCGTGACGTGAGATGAGACAAGAAGGAGAAGGCAGGGGAGCAGGGATGGCCATTTTATATCTAATCCAAAACATGTGGCTATTATGTTTGGACTACTGCAAAACTCCTGCCATTAAAGCAGAGGTTTGAGCAAATGGAGGACATACAGAGAAGATATTTTAGTACCAAAACATTCGATTTAAATCCATGGTTGCAGGCAGGATTTTTTTTAATCAAGTTTTTATTTTTCCTTTAGTTTTTTTCTCCCATTTTCTACCCAATTGTACTTTGCCAATTCCTTGTCCCGGCCGTTGCTCCACCCCCTCTGCCGATGTGGGGAGAGCCATAAAGTAGCACATGCTTCCCATTCACCAGCCGCTTCTTTTCACCTGACAGCAAGGAGTCTCATCAGCAGGATGTAGCGCATGGGAGGATCACGCTATTCCCCCCAGTTCCCCTCCCACCGAACAAGCACCCCGACCGACCAGAGGAGGCTGCACTAGCCAATTGTGTCTGACCAAGCTAAGGCTTCCTCAACCTGGGTCTCTGTGTAGGCGAGTGCTTTTACCTACACTACCAGTCCCCACCCACAGGCCCCCAACACCCCCCCCCCCCTTCCAATGAGTTAATCTCACCTCCATGAGACAATGCGGTCCAGACATACGCACATCTGATATCTATTTGTTCACATGGGTCAGGACAAGAGTTGCCCAAGGAACAAACAGCAATCATGCAACAATCAATCATCTCCCACTGCTATATACTGTTATTTATGGATGTCATGAAGAAACAGCCAGCAGATATGACTTCCATTTTCCCTGGTAAATTGTTTTTCAAATTGGAGGTGCATGTCTATCCATACTTCTGGGCAAGCAAGCGTGTGTGTGCATGCATTTGTGTGTGTGTGTGTGTGTGTGTGTGTGTGTGTGTGTGTGTCGGGCTGTGTCTGTGTGTACTAACTAACCATCTCATTCCCCCATAGGAGGACTTAGTCTGGCTGCGACTGCATCCTCTGGCACACTCGCATTAACATTTCATCCTGATTGTCTCTGTCAAAGCAATTCATCATCATCGACTGAACGACTCCACATGTCTCTCTCTCTCTCAGTTTCTAGTTTCTCTCTGCGTTCCTATCTCTGCCTTTCCCTGCCTCTGTCTCTGTCTCTCTCTGCCTCTGTCTCTGTCTCTCTCTCTCTCACAGTTTCTCCATCATACTCATGTCCATCTGGCTGTTGAGATAAAGGCACAGTCTCTGGCTCTCCTTCCTTACGCAGACAAAATATCTACAAAGATGAGCATATAATAATCACAGTGATGTGTGTAGTCCGAGCGACCCTCCAGCACAACATAATCCATCTACCGCTCTCTTTTTCATTCGCTCTACCGTTCTTTCTTCTTTTTTGTTTTCTTTTTTTTCCAAACGTCGTCTGAGTTCAGATTGACATGCAGATTAAATCCAGGGGAAAATGTGATTAATGAGTTGTGTCTGAATAATGTAAATCAACCTAATGGAATTGAAGACACAGAATGAGGGAGCAAAGGAGAGAGGGAGGGTAGGAGGAACGGAGGAGAGGAGAGAGAGGGAGAGAGAGGGAGAGAGAGAGGGAGCAGCTGACTATCTGTGTGTGAGGGTTGCTCAGGGTTCAAATATCCACTCAGCTAAAAGGCAACAGGAACCAGGCCTCAGCTGCTGTCACCGCGCGGCCCTGCAGAGAGAGAGAGAGAGAGAGAGAGAGAGAGAGAGAGAGAGAGAGCGAGAGAGAGGAGATGTCCTCCTTTCTTCTTTTTCGTTTCTTGTTTCCCTCATTCTGTCGTCTTTTGATGAGTCTCTGGGGTAATGTGCCCCTCCCTTCCATCCCCCCATCCATCCCATCCTCCTTTCATCCATCTAGATATCACTCCATCCAAACCATTACCACCGGCACCACCGCCATCTCTAATCCAAGGACAGCGCCTGTAGCATCTCACACACACACACACACACACACACACACACACACACACGCATGTCCTGACAGATGTGCACACGCATATACCCCCCCCCCCCCACACACATACGCGCATGTCCTGACAGATGTGCACACGCTTATACACCCCCCCCCCCACCACACACACACACACACACACACACACACACACACACACACACACACACACACACACACACACACACACACATACATGTCCTGACAGATGTGCACACACTTATACACACCCCCACCAACAGCAAGAGCCTGCAAGACAGCAATTTACAGTCCGCTAAATGTAGCAATGAAAATGTGCGCTTTACGGATGGAGTTAGGCCCCTCAAGACATAAGAGGATCAACTCCCTCATCCGGTAACTTAAACCATTTAACTGTTTGTGCACTTAATTCCACAGAGACGCAATTTTGAAACGGAAGACAATGAGGAGAAGCTATCGTGTCAGACAATGCTAAGGCTTAATATCCTGATCAAGCTGGCTTAGCTAATATTCCTGCAGATCATACGAGGCTGCTTATGGAGACTTAAACAACTTGGCAATCATAAAGTTTTCTTTTTGCATAGTTTCTCACTGTGTCAAGGTTTTTCCAAGGTTTTTCCAACGATACTCAGTTTGATTTCGGAACCGAAACTGAGTGCAGCAGCCTGCAAAATGCAACTTTCAAACAGAACCTGCTTTCAAACAGTCTTCATGTGATTGACTTGTAAGCTAAAGTACAGCCGTTGGGATCTTCCACAGTTTCTAATCTCATTGTCATAGGAGGCTGAGGATTACTATCTCTATAAAACGTCGAGCTGCTAACTTTACACTGAATCTGCAACACAGGGATACAATACACTCAGCAAGCACTTTATTAGGAGCACCTTACTACTACTGTCTGGGTAGGTATCGGTTTTCAGCTCAGTGTCAACCATCTGCTTCCACCAGGTTTAATGTGTTGTGTATTCGAGAGATGCTCCTCTGCTCACAGCAGTTGTAAAGAGGTTACATGTAGTTACTGTCAGCTGTCTGTCAGCACCAACCAGTCTGGCCGTTCTCCTCTGACCTCTCGTCAATAAGGCCTTTCCGTCTGCAGAACTGCCAATACCAGATGCTTTTTTTTTCTTTTTGCACCATTCTGTAATCTTACTGATATAATTGGGTGGCGATCCTAGTGGTGCACAATTGCTCAACTGCGCACACGCGAAGCGGGCGAGGTCGTGCAGCGGCTAAGCTGTGTCTGCGAGCGCGCGGAGCGGGCGAGACCTCCAGGGCAAACCAACGAGGCACAGTAGAGATGAGCGCTGCCAGCTCAGTGAGGGACGCTAGAAAGGCTCGCGCCCAATTTAGAGGCTGATGCTCTGTGTGTGTGTGTGTGTGTGTGTGTGTGTGTGTGTATGTGTGTGTGTATGTGTGTGCGTGTGTATGTGTGTGTGTGTGTGTGTGTGTGTGTGTGTGTGTGAAAATCCCAGGAGATCAACTGCTTCAAAACTACTCAAAGCAGCCCGTCTGGCACCAACACACACACACACACACACACACACACACACACACACACACACACACACACACAGAGCCCGTCTGGCACCGACAACCACGCCACAGTCAAAATCCCCTATTTCCCCCTCATTCTGATGCTTGATGTGACTGTTAGCCGCTGACCTGTATCTGCATGATCTCATGTATTATTGCACTGCTGCCACATGATTGGCTGAATGGATAATTGCATGAATAAGCAGGTGTCCAGGTGTTCCTAATAAAGTGCTTGGTGAGTGTACAGTAGCATAGAGGGATAATTAGCAAGACAGAAACATAGCTTCTTTTGTTCTTCTTCTTGTTTTGACCTAATCTTACACAACACAGTCCAGTGCCTCTCCAAAGGGCTTCCCCAGCTTTTCAGCTGTTTGAGGTTTTCGTTTCTCTGGGGGACGGATATAAAGCTGCTGCTGTGAACTCCTCAATGGCAACTGTAATGATGTAATACTCTCTATGGTAATACTTCATTGACCCTGAAGAGAAAATCTCATTTCACTTGTCCCCCCTCCAGGAAACTGAGCGGTTGTGGACGCGGGGTCAGCAGCACCGCTGGAGCTGGCAGGAAACCGGTGCTCAAGGACACTCCCAACAGGACAGATGCTTGCCGACACAGCGACTAAACTCTCCCAGTGAACGCCGGTCTCTCTAACCGCTATAGACCAACCATGACTATAGGCCAACCAAGTCATATGTAAGGGCAGTTGATCCTGTGCCATCCACTGTGCCATCAGTGGTGCTCCCCCCCTTTACCAAAATAACAATCAAATATTATTATTATTATTTCAGTTTGATCATGACTTTTCCAGACCCCATTTTCCTATCAACCCCAAGGCTGGGAACGCCTCGTGGAAAAGATGCTGTGTCATATTGCCCTTAATAACACCACCACCACCACCAGCAGAAATCTACAGTAAAAACGGCATGGCCTCTACTGTACACACGTGCACCCTTCCAAGCGATCAAGGCAGCAGCCATAATGAGAGAATTCATCAAGACGTACCAAAGACATTCATGCACTCCACGCCTGAGCGTCCTCCCTCTTTGTCTGTTTCTCCACTGGAGTTGTTAATTGCTAATCACTTCAGTTCGGCAGTTTTTGAACGAGCCCATTCATCGCAGCATTCCAGAAGATCTCATGTTTTATACTCATTGTTTCTTCTACAAAGATAAGCCATCTGTGAAATGATGCCTCAGAGATTAATTCTCTCTAGTGGCGTATCAATGTGATGAAGTCAGAATCACGTACTGACAGCAGGTGCGCAGACAGTTACAAGGGATGGAGCGGACTGTTCTGGTTCTGGAGTGAATTGGTGTTGAAGTATTTGTGGCAGGCCTGAGGCGCAGCACGTGGACATATTTTTGTTGGTCGTTGAAGATTTTCTTTTGGCTGGTTAATCGGCAGGGGACTTGGTTTCACATCCGATCTGTTATCTACAGCAGAAGCCAGCGAAGAAGTTCCCTACCCGTACCCAGCATCTGTCAGGAATTAGATTGTTCCAAGCACTTCCTCTCTTGGGGACAGAGCAACAAGCATGTGACAGGCCTATTACATTGTGTATATCTTCACGCCATGTTGTATTTAAGACCTTTGTGTAGCTTCTCTCTAGGATGTGTTCTTAAAACGTCATGCAGAAGCACAGGAGAAATCTTTCTTCGCTTCTTAACAACACGTGGACTTGCACCTATCTACTGTACATCTAACAACATTTCTATCAGCTCAGTGGCCTTGTGGTTTGAGTGTCTGCCCTGAGACTGGGAGGTTGTGAGTTCGATCCCCGGCCGAGTCATACCAAAGACTATAAAAATGGGACCCATTTGCCTCCCTGCTTGGCACTCAGCATCAAATCGTTGGAATTGGGGGGTTAGATCACCATATGATTCCCGAGTGCGGCACTGCTGCCGCTCACCGCTCCCCCAGGGGATGGGTCAAATGCGGAGAACAAATTTTGCACAATCAGTGGGACTTTACCGTAACAATCTAACATCTCCTGAAAGGACCTTTCTGTGTGGAGTTGACATGTTCTCCCCGTGCTCCCCTGGGGTTTTCTCCCATTCAAAACATGAAAGAGGATTGCCGCCTGACTGACCAGGGACGATGACAGAAGATGGTCGCCAGACACTGTACGTACGCTGACAGCTGCCCACTGCTCCTGGCTGCCCCACGGATGGAGGAAGGGCACAGCATGTCTGGATCAAAACAAGCAGAGGCTGTATTTCAACCATCGGCATGAGTGTGTGTGTGTGTGTGTGTGTGTGTGTGTGTGTGTGTGTTGTAACGGGTGTCGTGTGACAAATAAAGACGGGTTTGTCCGTCCGGTTCTTCTTCTTCTTAAACAAAGAGTGGACGCTGACAACTGAAGTTGTATTGAAGCTGACCACCTGTATGACACACAATCACCCTTCTATAGATGTCCCGTCTACAAGGCCATTTTAACCACCGTGGTGGCTGATGATTGGTTGATGAGATTGGCCGATGGACAACAACAACAGGCAGTAATCCCCTCATGCCAGAGCAGCACAGCTGACTGACCAAGGGAGGAGCCTTGGCCGAGGGGGTCAAATGTCAAAGGTGGCAGGTTTCAAACACAGAGGCTGCCGTGGAAGTGCAGGGAGCAGGATTATAAACTGTAAACGGCCTAAATTTAACCTGGAAATATACACATGATCATAGGACAATTTCATTCAATTTTAACAAACAAAAACATTTTTTTTTACAGTTTGAAGCTCAAGGTACACCTGAGCTCATTACAGGACCTCAGTGTACTGAGAAACCCCTGTTCAATATTCCATCCGTCAAATGAATGTCAAGCCTTCGATCTATATTTGTATGGTATGTGTATAGTGTGAGAGCGTGACTCGACGAGAGGGTTCACATATTCAAAGAACCACTAGCCTATATATAGACCCTCTGTAGCCTAAATGTAAAACCAGATTATCAAAATGCTTACTGTATATCATATTAATGCAAATGGACCAGATAATCCAGCACAATAACAGAGGCTGTAGGCAGAAATAATCTCTTACAAAAACATGGGAAATGTCAGGGGAATTCATTGCATTGACTCCGATGACAGAAAGTGGTAGTGGAAAGATCAAACCTACTGTACACAACGACACACAAGCAAAAACAGTAAATGGTTGCTATGGAAGTATGATACAAATCTGGGAACAATTTTCAGTTCTGCTTCCAACATAAAAAAGAGGAACAACAAAACAACAACAGAGTCATCATTTACAGAATGAATAGAAATTAACCAACCACATGCGACTACTTCTCATCTGGGTTACTGTAAAATGTTCCTCTCTGCCTGGAGTCTGAATCCAGTCTAAAGGAAATGACAGAGATCACTGGGCTATTCACCTTATGTTCAGACCTTACAGTGGGCCAAATTCTTCCGGGTCCTTTTAACACTTCCGGCGGTCACGGTGCAAAATAAGAGAGTTGTTTTTGGAGCGGACAGTGAAGGGGGTAAAATAAAGAACGTAGCCTACTACTTTGAGCCGGTACACAGCAAGCAAGCGAGTATCCACTGTTAGCCAGGTCAGATAACGTTATCGTCGACAATGACGAGCACTTTCTTGTAAAACATACCTGGACTCCAACAAAGAAAGCTTCAGATAGTTTTCTCTCCTCCGAGTTGCGCTCGAGCCACTAGCGTCAATAAGACCCGCAGACGTTAACGTAATTCCCTGGAATGCGAGACTTAACGAGCCAGTTACATGGCGTTGAATTCTTAGACATTGCCGTTTGCTTTTATTTGGTATGTTACATACAATTGGCTAAATTATTAGTTAATTCAGAGTTAGATGATATTGGAGCAGCGCAGCCATTTTTTATTTTATTTTATTTTTAGCCGGAAGTTTTTATACGGCCACACAACCGGGTCAAATGGGCGTGGCTACATAAGGTGAATAGGACTGGGGGGCCAAATCGATACAGCATAGTATCGAAAGCTAAGTATCGTGATATTTTATTATACAAAATGTCAAGTGCATGCAACATTTATGGCAGGCTTTTATGACAGTGTTGGTCAGTCTGTCTGCTTGACAATCCCATTTTGCTGCAATAAAAATGATTGAAGTGAGATGAACAGCCTGGAAACTTTATCTTATTAGATAAAACAGATGTTGACAAGGTTTTTTCCTTTGGGGACGTCATTTGCAGTTGAAAAAAGGTAATAAATCACAATATATCGCAATATCGTAATACTCAATATATCGCAATACTAGCATATCGCAACATATATGATATGATAATATCGTATCGTGGGGCATCTGGTGATTCCCACCCCTACTGGGCTACGCAAAGTTCTTTATTTCTAACATTGAATACAACACACTCATGTGTTTCCAATGAGTTTGGCTCCCCGATCACAACACTTCCTTTGCCTCTCTGAGGAACTGATATGAACCTGGGAATAACAATACAGTAGTACCATCAGAAATATAATGAGTTTGTTATCATCTAAACCTCTATTCACAGATAAGCATCTAACCGTTAGGCACACAGTTTTTCTCATCACTGCTGTATTTGCATCTAAAGCTGTGCCACAGGGTTGACGCCATGAGACAACAACAGACGCTAATCCAAGAAATGTGCCACAGAGGGTTTTTAGCTCAGGGGAGGGACTTAGAGGAGAGAGAGAGAGAGAGAGAGAGAGGGAGAGAGAGAGAGATAGGGACTTAAAGCAGTCAGAGGGGAGAGAGAGAGGGGGACTTAAAGCAGTCATTGTCCCTCCAGGAACAGCTTAACTCTTTTAAAAGCAAAGGTGACGTCTACCGCTGCAAACTCCCTTTCTCCATCTGATTGTCTGTTGCCTCTATCTGGCTCGCTGCCTCTCCTCTCCCTCTGTCTCTAAAGTGCACTCTTCTCTTCTCTGTGCAAATAACATCTCTTTGCTCCGTTTCTCCTCTTCTTCTCGCTCACTTCGCTCTCTCTCTCTCTCTCTCTCTCTCTCTCTCTCTCTCTCTCGTTCCCTCGCCCTCTCTCTTTTCATCGCATCAAGTAGGAGACTGACTGGCATACTGCTCATTGAGAAAGTGGCTCCGGCGACAATCACAATCGGAGCCGAGCCAAGGGCGTAATGAAACACTATGAGCAGAGGAAGGAGCGCCGATTAAAAGTTATTATGCTGCTCCGACGGCACCGATGAATGAATGGGAGCAGCAGGAACCGGGGGGAACTGGGGGGGGGGGGGGGGGTCTGTCAGTGGCAGGGAGGCGGTGAGGGGGGGGGGGGGGGGGGGGCACACAGGGGTGACGAGAGAGGGAGGGCATCCACATGGGATACATCCACTTGAGCGAGGGGAGGGGGGCTGACAGTACTTGAGTCAGAGGGGAGGAGAAACTGGGGCGTGAGGGAGCAGAGAGTGAAGCCTAGTAGTACCAGGGGGAAGGGATGGGGAGATGAGGAGAGGAGGCACCACTAATGTTTTACACTGGGGAGGGGTGAGGAGAGCTCTACGCTACGAGGGGGGGGGGGACAAGCGAGGAGGGGGGAGGGGGGCTACACATGGGATACACTTATGTTTACTTAAAGGAAAACAAAGACTGGGATGGCAAAGCATGGCATGGAAATGCTAATAACCCCCCCCCCCCCCATCCACCCATCCTGCCACCAA
>NC_139631.1:16911000-16916000 GCF_964638095.1 Poromitra crassiceps | reverse complement strand
TCCAAAAAAATCGCTTAACAGTCAGTTTCTAAAATGCTGTGCACAATAATATCAAAACAAAATTAGATCTGTATGAATTTTTGAATGAGGTGACATTGCACGCTTAGCAATGAAAACACACTTTGTACTCAAATGATATGAATTGCTATTGAATAGAGTGAATTATAGAAAGCCGGCATCACCCCACCGCCTCTCTCTCTCTCCCTCCCTCCATCTCTCTCCCTCTCTCTTTCAAAATGTGATGAGCTAAGAAATTGAAGAAGCGGCTTTGGGTGTGAAACTGTATCCCTCTCTGGGGGTTTCGGCCATTTTGTTGAATTTGCATCTTAACAACCTTTCTGAGTAATTGAAAAAGTGGTGTCAGAGCCCAGAGTGGTGATCTCTGATATGGTAATTACCTTCCAATTGATGCCAGAGTCTTTCAGGGAGTCCTGAGATCCAGCGGCAGCAGCTGCCTTTGAGGGGGGAAAAGCGTAATGACCTGCATATGGCTGGCTCTTCTTGGGAGCTATCAAAATGCATTTGGCCGGGCATTTTCATCTGTGGCTGACATCTCTGATTATAAGATCCAGTAAAGTTGTCTAATCTTCTAATGGCATCGGAGGGGAAGGAGGCAGGGATGAAAAAGATGGAGGGATGGGGGCACGGATGGAGGGATGGGGGCAGACGTTTCATGTGGTTTTACGCCACTCTGAAATGGCTTCCAGAAGCCAGGGTGCTGCTGCGTGCTGTACACACAGAGCTTACATCTAAGCTTTTGATGACATACTACTGTTGTGTGTGTGTGTGTGTGTGTGTGTGTGTGTGTGTGTGTGTGTGTGTGTGTGTGTGTGTGTGTGTGTGTGTGCGTGCGTGTGTGTGCATGTGCGTGTGTGCGTGCGCGTGCGTGTGTCTGTGTGTGTGTGTGTGAGAGTGCATCTTTTGGAACATGTATGTGAATATGAGTGAGTGTCCAAGGAAGACAAATCCCCACTCCCCCTAGTGTGATAGAACCATGTAATCCTAAATTAAAAAAAAGAGTCAAGTTAGGAGATAGACTATAAGTACAATTAAGCACAACAATACAATTATAAAAAAGGGCTTTGGTGAAGCAACTGCTCTCTACGACAGCACAGAAAAGCTGGTTTTCTTAGGTCCTAAATTAGCCATATATTCTTTCTAACTAAAAGCTCGTACCAAGTCTTGAATAAGTGTGAATAGCCTAAATGTTTGATCCTTCCAGATATACCCAAATACATGACATCTGACATACATCAGCTGCCTGTAGGACTGTTGTCGCAACCAAACAACTTTTATCCTTCGATTCAGCGCCGTCTTTCATCTATATCTGTGGACGTCAATGTGGGGAGATGTCAAAACAAATAGCGGAGAGGGACTACATCAAGAACATCAGGAGAACATCAAGAAGAAAGAGAGAGATCTGACAGACAGAACGTGTTTGTCTCGGGTAATGTAAACATCTTACTTCAGTAACTGGATGTGTGTGAGAGTGTGTGTAACCGTAAGCGTAACCCACAGTATATCTAGACATTAACATCCTAGGATTCTCAAAAGAAATCCGCTGGAGCAGCAGTGCAACCGGAATGTAAAAACAGTAACTTCAGCAAAGGCACACATCTGTATCTGCGTATAGTTTGATTGCGTGCACACTCCTCGCTACGCGCAGGGGAGAACGCTCTCTCTCTCTGTCATCATCGCAATCACTTGATTTACTCGCGTCATTTGCCAATTACCCCGTTCTCTTTGAACACTGGATCAGCCACTAATCAGAGTCAAATGGAAAGGGAGGAGCGGAGGCTGCCAGAGGAGAACAGAGGAGGAACAGAGGCTGCCAGAGGAGAACAGAGGAGGAACAGAGGCTGGCAGAGGAGAACAGAGGAGGAGCAGAGGCTGGCAGAGGAGAACAGGGGAGGAGCGGAGGCTGCCAGAGGAGAACAGAGGAGGAACAGAGGCTGCCAGAGGAGAACAGAGGAGGAACAGAGGCTGGCAGAGGAGAACAGGGGAGGAACAGAGGCTGGCAGAGGAGAACAGAGGAGGAGCAGAGGCTGGCAGAGGAGAACAGGGGAGGAGCGGAGGCTGCCAGAGGAGAACAGAGGAGGAACAGAGGCTGCCAGAGGAGAACAGAGGAGGAACAGAGGCTGGCAGAGGAGAACAGAGGAGGAGCAGAGGCTGGCAGAGGAGAACAGAGGAGGAGCAGAGGCTGGCAGAGGAGAACAGAGGAGGAGCAGAGGCTGGCAGAGGAGAACAGAGGAGGAACAGAGGCTGGCAGAGGAGAACAGGGGAGGAACAGAGGCTGCCAGAGGAGAACAGGGGAGGAACAGAGGCTGGCAGAGGAGAACAGAGGAGGAACAGAGGCTGGCAGAGGAGAACAGAGGAGGAACAGAGGCTGGCAGAGGAGAACAGAGGAGGAGCAGAGGCTGGCAGAGGAGAACAGAGGAGGAACAGAGGCTGGCAGAGGAGAACAGAGGAGGAGCAGAGGAGGAGCAGAGGCTGGCAGAGGAGAACAGGGGAGGAACAGAGGCTGGCAGAGGAGAACAGGGGAGGAGCAGAGGCTGGCAGAGGAGAACAGGGGAGGAACAGAGGCTGCCAGAGGAGAACAGAGGAGGAGCAGAGGCTGCCAGAGGAGAACAGAGGAGGAGCAGAGGCTGGCAGAGGAGAACAGAGGAGGAACAGAGGCTGGCAGAGGAGAACAGAGGAGGAACAGAGGCTGGCAGAGGAGAACAGAGGAGGAACAGAGGAGGAGCAGAGGCTGGCAGAGGAGAACAGAGGAGGAACAGAGGCTGGCAGAGAACAGAGGAGGAACAGAGGCTGGCAGAGGAGAACAGGGGAGGAACAGAGGAGAACAGAGGAGGAACAGAGGCTGCCAGAGGAGAACAGAGGAGCGATGAAACGGTTCATAACACAGCCGAGGATCCCATTCTGATTTATACGTTTTATGCCTTTAAGATAAACTATTAGGATGAGCTCATCAGCTGCTTTGCTTTTAACACGCACAAAAAAAACGCCTGAATCCAGATTGAAAAGTGGTTATGGAATAGGCTAAAAGCCCATCAAACTGCCTGTGGTAAAATTATGAAATTAAGCTGCGCTCTCTTAAAATAAACGAACATCTGACTTATCGGAACTGATGGCTTAACCCCTTTCTCCAGAAGCTATGTCCCGCGCAATGTCACCGGCCGAGCAGCGGTGCTAATCACTATGGGACATTATCCCCGGGTATAACATGCAAGTCTTCCTCTGAGGTCCGATCAATATGGAGTTTGTTAAAGAGCCACTAATGTCTGTGGCTCCATGATTCACAGGCACTAACGACCTCGCTCTGCTGGACCCGGCTACCACAGCTGAAGACACCCGGCACAGAGCAATCAATACTCGCTCATACTCACGCTGTCTGTCTCTCAGCGTCTGTCTGTCTCTCCCTCACTCTCATCTCTCTATCTCTCGTGTCTATCTTTCTCTCTCCCTCCACCTCTGTCGTCCCCCGTCTCTTATCTCTTTCCCCCTGTTATCAAAAACTCCATCTCTCGCTCGCTCTCCGTCACCTCCCGACACGTTCTATACCTCCTATCTCCAAGTCTACTTCTGTATCGCACATCTCCTCCTCCTCCTCCTCTCTCAATTATTTATTCTGTCCATCTCAATCTCTCTCTCTCCCTCCGCCTCTGTCGTCTCAGTCTCTTATCTCTTCCTCCCTCCCCGTTATCAAAAACTCTATCTCTCTCTCTCGCTCTCCGTCTCTCCGCCACCTCCCAACACGCTCAGCTGCATTACAGTAGATTGAGGTCATTTTCTGAACTTACCAGACTGTTGACTGTTCTATTATTTGCCTTTACCCACTAATTATATCCACATTACTGATGATTGATTATTGATCAGAAATCTCATTGTGTAAATATCTTGTGAAAGCACCAATAGTCACCCCTAAAATATTGTCGCGATAGGTGAAGGTCAAACATATTGTTCTGTATCTCACATCCCCTCCTCTCTCAATTATGAATTCTGTCCATCTCTCAATCTCTCTCTCTCTCTCTCTCTTCCACCCATCTTACCCCCTCCCTCTCTCTCTTGGCCCGGCCAACAGCTTCATTGTCCTTGGGTCGGGGTGAACAATGTCAGCCCACATGGGGCCCCAGTGCGGTCCCAGCCGCGCAGGCAGGAGGACTGGAGAACACCCATAACTCAACGCTCCAACTGGGCTGCAGGATAAAGGGAAGCCTCACACATGGCTGACTATGTGGGTCAGGCTCGGATCATTTGTAGAAGAAGAGGCCGGCAACTGGCACCAGAATCCCCCACTGAGTGTGTATGTGTGTGTGTGTGTGTGTGTGTGTGTGTGTGTGTGTGTGTCCCGTCCCGCTATAACCCAATGGCGAGGCCCCCTCCAGCTCTTCCCAGCCAACTATTCTATGGGAAACCTGCTCTTCGCTTCATCCTCGATATGCCCCCCCCCCCCTTCCACTACGCGGCCGCACCCCGACGCCTTTGTGAGCATCGGGGACAAAACAGGGGGCTCTTTGGGGCCACCAATTAGTCCTCCCCCATGGGGTGACATGGCCGATGAATAGAGGGACCCCCGAACCGTCCAGGCATATCATCTGAGCCGTGCCTTTAGAGGCTGCACTGTCATGGCCGACTCCGTCTTTAAAGAAGGTCCCCCTCCTGAGTTAAGGCACGGCCCGCTGGTCTAAAGAGAGCATGGCATCCGGATGCCACAGAGTGACTTTAGTCAAAGAATAGGATGTAAGTCGCTGCTGTCACTGACTCACTGTGTGCACGTCCTGGAAAGGCATGCGGGGACGCGAGAAGGAGGCGGGGTTCAAAAGTGAGGGGAGGTGCATTTTCCCCCATCAATCATCAGGTGACATAAACAACAATAGCAGCTTTGGAATCCATTACCAAAACAAACAAAGACATAGCAGGAGAGCCTGAGCGAATACTTCAGACGGACAGACGGCCTATATAAACTGAAGCGCTGATTGAGTAGGCGCAGGTTCTGCTCG
>NC_139631.1:16896000-16906000 GCF_964638095.1 Poromitra crassiceps | reverse complement strand
CCTTTGGGAGAAACATTTCTATTCACAAGCTGCAGGTGGGTAGACTGAGTTTTGCTCTGATACTTCCCTATAGGCTACTATGTTATTATGAGAATGGTTATGATCACCTGCCACATTCAAAAGGCGGCCGTATCGACTGAAACAGAGAAGGGGAAATATCATATGATTTGGCCTGGTACCCAACACGAGTTCATTTGTCTTATCTATACATTTGATCTGTTTGGGGGAGGAAGGTTTGTTGAATAGCTCATTGTGATCGACCACTGCTTACATCCTTAGCCTGGAGCGTGGGTGGGCCGAAACACAATCAGATAGGTTTGACTGAACCGAAATGATCTGCCATTTTGTCACACTGGTTGGAATCATGTTCTTCACTGGTTGAACATGGAGGTAAATCACCATCTCACAATCAGATGTGTGCTCACTTTTGTTCAACGATCCTGCAATATGCACCCTGCAATCAGATCCACCACCTGCACTCATTTTGACACCCATGTCTTGGTATCATATCGCATAGCATAGAGGGCGAAATGCTATTCACAATATTCACAGGGGAGGAAAGCGTCATGCTGGGAGCAACCGTGATTCATTGTTCTTAGTTTGGATCCACTTTGATGTTCTAATTCAGCAACACATTGTAATTGAAAGTCATTTGGAACAGCAGATGGTGAGATAGAGGATTACATTATTCAGTGCTATCGCGTCATACCTTGTCTCAGCGCGCTCTGCAGCGTTGTAGAAAATTAGACACATACTATCAAGTCGAAACAATCTACTGCTTGCTTGCAGTAAGACGTTTACCAGTCTCTACCACTGCTACGAATGCCATGTCATTGATCATATACTGTATGTACTATATATATACCGTATATATATATATATTTTATTATCATCGTGGTAAACTTCCATCAGATTCTGTGGCCTCCAGCAGACACGTGAATCCAACAAAATAAAGAAGACCTGAGTCAGAGAATCAGGCTTCCCAGGGATCAGCTCCTCATCTGACCACTAAGTTATCCGACTCCCAGCACATGTCCGACCCACTGACACCTGATCCACAGAACCCAGCCCAAAACCCTATTAGTAGACACCAGAGAGGGACACATACCCAGCCCAGCCCATAGCATAGCATAGCTTGACCCCAGCCCACTGTATGCTAGTGTGTGTGTGTGTGTGTGTGTGTGTGTGTGTGCCTGTGTGTGTGTGTGTGTGTGTGTGTGTGTGTGTGTGCGTGCCTGTGTGTGTATGTGTGTGTGTGTGTGTGTGTGTGTGTGTGTGTGTGTGCATGTGTGTGTGTGTGTGTGTGCCTGTGTGTGTGTGTGTGTGTGTGTGTGTGTGTGTGTGTGTGTGTGTGTGTGTGTGTGTGTGTGTGCCTGTGTGTGTGCCTGTGTGTGTGTGTGTGTGCCTGTGTGTGTGCCACACAGTTGGCCCTAATCATCTACAATTCCCAGCTAACCGTCACAGCACCATAAAAGCTTGTCCAAAGCGTGTTATCTCTGACGCATATTTGTTAGTCAAACTCCACTGAAGCCCTAAAAGGTGGATAAAGTTCCATCGTCGGCCAGGTAATAAAATACGGCACTTGTCCTCCCATACAAACGCCTGAGATACAGGTGCACTCCTCTCTCTGTCCGTTTGAGAGATAGCTATCAGTTAAAAGGGTAACTGAAGCCTCTTCACTTCGTCGGGTCTCCCCCTTGTCATTCATTCAGCTCTTCATTATATCCCATATCTCCTTTTAGCTCTGTTTACTTCAGGCATATGGCAGGCCTGCTCTCTAGCCAGCAGGCTGTTCTTATGACTCAACTGTGTTTGTTTCAATGTTCCTATCAGAAAGTCATATGATGATGCTATAAAAGCTTGTTTTTGACCCATCATATGAACTGAAAGGGGGGAATTTTCGTCTCAAAGGGGGAGGGGACAGCGGTCATTCGTCAGGAGAGGAAAGACACTCGGGGGCAAAAACAGTATTAATGCTTCTATTGATTACGATCTGGCCATCCGCTCCGCAGATGTAACACAATGCATCCCGAGGAACGAAGAGCCCGCCGCTAATGGCTATAAAAAGCTGCCGAGAATCCGCTAACATTCCAGCCGCGAAGAATCGATATCGCCCCCCAACCGCAATCTTTATTTATCTCAATACAGTGGCACAAGGAATTAAGGATGAGAAGTGGACGGGGAATTGCTCAGCTGGAACAGAATGAGAGGGATTTATTCCTTCTGCTTTCTTCCTAAACGGTGACTGAAACACATCCGTTATATCCTCCAGCCGGGAAGCTATAGCCTGGGTTCACACTGATTCCTCCATGCCAAAATTCCGGTACAGAGGTAAAAAAAAAATAGCATAGCTCTTGTTTCGGTTGTCTCAAACCCGAAACCTAAACCCCTAACCCTCGTTTGCAAAGGATTCCAAATAACAATCGACTAATTAAAAGCATCTCCCCTGTGCTGCCCCTTCCATTCACTTAAGGCCGTACACGTATAGTCACAGCCCAGGCAGTATTTACTGTAGTAATTACCCAGTGTTACAAGCAGGGAAATCACCGTGATGCAGGAATAACTATCTGGCTGCCTCCAGCTGTGGGACAGTCAATGAGAGCGCTCAAATAGAAAGTCACACCTTATTATGCCTCCGGTGGAGGTAAGAAATACAAGCTCCCCAGGTAATTGGGGCCATGTAGCCTGTTTCTCACAGACAATCACCATGAACAAGATGGATTTGCTACAGTCTAAAGTGGAAATGAAAATAGCTGAAACCCCCCTGGGAGGAGTCTCTCACGTCCGTAATCAGAGAATCTCCAGGTTCAGAATAAAACATTTACTATTTAAATGTAAAGAGGTGCGGGATTCTGAGTGCGTTACACTATAGCTCAGCCAGTCACCTCCTTGAGATTCAGGGGCCCTTTACACGAGGACAGTTTCTGGAAGAAACGACACAATAGCGTTTCCTTCACACCTTCTCCCTGTTTACATGAGCGCTGTTGAATTTTTAAAACGCCGTAATGTACATGCCAGGTCGCTAGGTGGCAGTGTGTCAGCTTATTCTTTGCCCATACAAGGACGCTTCTGCATGACGTAATTTCGTAATCGTCTTTCCGGTTTTAAACACGGAAGTAGAGTTCGCCTACCGCAGTCATTTAGACTTGCCAAAAAGCTGTTTTCAAGCTAAAAAAAACCCCAAACTGTTTTAAAGTTTTAATATTTGTCGGGTGAGAACGTAACATATATGTGACCAGTTTATCAGAATAACGTCTATTGGAAATCTTTAACGAGCAGCGAGGACCGGGAGCGCTGACTGTGCTGACACCGGTCGGACTAGCTATCTGTCAAACCCTATTGTTGTAGTTAGGCTACTGGCAGTAAGAAAACACTGTCGACGTGCTTTTGTAACTAACGTTAAATGCCGACCGGGTACAGCCATCGGCTCCTCGCAGCAGTAACGTTATGAACATGTAACTGAAGTTGGCCGCAGTGTAGCTTAATTCTGAATGTTGAACTTAATCGCGCGTGTCGCGTGTGCAGGCACGTCAGAGTTCCTGAAATGAGCCGTCTCAAAGCGATTACATGGAGCGCTCAGCGGGGAGCGTCACCAAGAATTCCACTCTGGAGGGTGGTTTCAAAATGTGTCGTTTCCTAAGCCCAAATTCGCCTGAGGCACTAACGATAAAATAATTCCCCGTCACCATAGGAAACCGTCCTCGTGTAAAGTGCCCCTCAGACACAGCGCTGCCTGGTATATGGTACTAAAATGGCTGCCATACTACATACTGGCCAGTATTAGCCAGTAAGCAGGACTACAGCTGTAGCTCTCACACTGTGCAGCTTCTCAGTCGAGATGCAGCATGAAGGCATGTAAGATCATTGTAGTCATAAAGAGGAAGAATCCCAGTTATGTACTATATTGTAATACAGGATGTATTTCAAACCTGTCACTTAATTGCTCAGCTGTCAGGTTTATGGGCTCTGGGCCATGGTTTATTGTGTGTGTGTGTGTGTGTGTCTGTGTGTGTGTGTGTGTGTGTGTGTGTGTGTGTGCGCGTGTGTGTGTGTGTGTGTGTGTGTGAGTGTGTGTGTGTGTGCGCACGTGCGTGCGCGCGTGTGTGCGTGTGTATGCCAACACGTGTTTCAGCGGTAATTTACACAATAATTTGAAACGCCATCCTCATTCTTTACAGCGTGGCAATGATATCAAATAGCTGTGGCTGAGTCGTCTGTGTGATCTTCAATCATTCATTTACAAATGTCTTGGTCACCCAGACAGCTTGACTAACACAAGGGCACGCACAGACACACAAGTGTAAACAAACATGCCTGCATGCACATACACACAAACACGCGTGTGTGTGTGTGTGTGTGTGTGTGTGTGTGTGTGTGTGTGTCTGTGTGCACACACACACACAAAAGCACACACACGCGCACACACACACGCTAAGTCCTTCACCTGTTAAAGTGTGAAACAAATGTGCAGCAGCGGCGCCAGTGCAAACACACACAACCATGTCCCATCTTATCAGGCTGGCTGCATGAAAGCCTGTTTGTTCTAGATAGAGACGCCACAATCAGCCAGTCTGATGAAGGGAATGCAGCTGCCCCGGATGACTGCGCCTCAGCAGGGCTGAGCAGAGACACGAATCCAGCGCACCACAGGGGGAAGGATGGAGATCAAAGTCAGGTGCAGGCTGAACAACAACAATGGGCCTACGCCACAGGACCACCCCCTCTCCAAACCTCCCCAATCCTATCTAGGTCATAGCTGCACCTCAAAAGATTCATCTCACCTCGTTTCGCCTCGCCTCCTACTCTCTCTGTGTTGTCATGATGTAACACACTGTAACTTCACAGAGTGAAGCTGCGATGGAGAACAGGTAAAGGAGCCTCGTGCTACCCCTCTACACACCATATAGCAGCTGTAGTACATTCAGAGATACCGACATTCTCTAATAAGCATGCTGTACTGAGGGGGAGCTCAAAACATTTTCCCGACCTTCGCGACTATTTCCAGACTGTTTGTGGTTTTCTAATGAGAGCTCTCAGTCTAATTAAACCAATAAAAATGAGCTTAAACGGTGAATGAACTTAAATTTGCGAGGTGTGAATTGTAAGGGTGTAAAGAGTGTTATTATGACAAGCAGAGTTATACTCTGATCTGTATTCAGTTAAACACAGTTAAACAGTTAAAGTTAAACACAGTTAGTGACGGACAAGCCCGTCTTTTATTGTCACACAGTCACACACCAACACATGCATGCGGCCACAAACACACTCATGCTGACGGTGGCCGGTGAAATTTGTCCTCTGCATTTGACCCATCCTGGCTTGTCCTTTCCTCCGGGGGGCAGGCCAGGAGCAGTGGTCGCTTTTTTTTTCCAGCGCCCGGGGACCAACTTCGGATGTTGTCGTCACTGGTCGGATGACGATCTTCTGCATGTTTTTAGTGGGGGGTTATGTACGGAGGAACCCCCTGGGGAGCACGGGGAGAACATGCAAACTCCACACAGAAAGGCCCTTTCGACGAGATAACCCACCTGGGCAGTAGGCAATGAAGATATGGGGGGGACACAACTCCAGTGCCCACAGCGTCCCAGGCGAGAATCGAACTCAGGACCTTCTAGCTGTGAGGCAACAGTGCTACCGACTGCGCCACCGTGCCCCCTCTGTATGTGCCCTCTGTATTCACAGAAGAGCTCGAGAGAAGAGGAGTTGAACAAAGACGTTGAGGAGTCACTCCTGGTTAGCGAGACCCAACTAGCTGATGTAAATGATTAACGGTAGCTTAACCACTGTGAGCCGGGATAGTCTCACAAGCTGGGCCCTGTATTCCTATCTGGTTACCATAGGCTAGCATTACTAGAAGTAATGCACCTAGTGATAGCTCCCATGTAGTCTGACACACACACACACACACACACACACACACACACACACACACACACACACACACACACACACACACACACACACACACACACACACACACACAGAGCAAGATAACGACGGACAGAAGGAGAGGAAGGGAGAAACTGAAGAAGGGTGACTAATTAATTGCCTGTGGTCAGTTTTTCCTAATGAACTACCTGCCCAAGCTTAGAGAATCTGCTTACAGCCTCATGCAAATAGGATTTAATGGTGAGAAAGCACACACACAATGTATTCATCGCTTCCAAACAAACAGAATCTATAATTGTCTGACGATGATGTCTGACGATGATGATGTCAATTCTGGCTCGTTCAAAACTCTCATCATCATCTTCAGAGGAGCTGGGCACATGGCCATGCTTTCTCACTCACACTCCAAAACCCAATTAAATAAATGAGGCTTCAATTACTGTATAATAACACGATCAATAAACAGTTGTTGTTGGTTATTTGAATGAAATTAAACAGATTCCAGAGGAAACAAATACAGAACAACTCGGTCAATCAGTCAAACCGATCAAACGGGGGTCCCAGATTAGCGGAAAGATGCGAGCAGATCAAAAGATCTACTGAAAACTACTCGGTTGATGAAACAGGTCTCTCAGTGCACAATATTCACCAATTCTCAACCCGTACATGCACCAAAAGGCATGCAAGCACACACACACACACACACACACACACACACACACACACACACACACACACACACACACACACACACACACACACACACACACACACACACACACACACCAGCAACACATGCACAAATACGTGACCATACACACACAATTCACACCCACACACAAACAATAGCAATCACCAATAATTCAGTCCACACACAAATCAAAACCTAAAGGTTTAGAAAAGAAAAACGGCTTGTTGTAAAAATCAAATCAAATCAAAAGACCCCCCCACACACACACACACACTGATGACTGAATGAAACAGAGTGTGCTGTGAGCATTATCAGAAGGGGGGGGGGGTGAATGAACACATTACTATGCATGGCACAACTCACTTTTCCTGCCTCGCAGCTTGCCTGTCTGTCACCCTGCTTGGCTGATTACCTGCCTCTGTACAGTCACACTGCACCTTTTGTCCAGAGGAAAGGGGGGTTGTGGCAAGTTACAATATTGTATTCTTTACGTATGATTCATATTGAAGACGGGATGTATTCCCTTACTTCACTTTCGACTTCAAAGACTCCCTTATGCTAACTGTCTAGACTCCTCCTCCAACTCCTGGCTGTCTCTCTCTCTACCTGTCTACCTCTCCACACCCCCACCATCTGTCTATCTCTTTCAGTCCTGACCTGCTTCTATATGTCTCCATCACTGACTGTCTGTCTGCCTTGCTGTCCTCTTCCCAGGCTGCCCCCCACCCACCCCCCCACCCACCTGTCTGTCTACCTCCCTGCTGGTTTCGGGTAGTCCCCGTTTGCCTCCCAGAGTGTCAGCTGCCTGCTGTGACACCATACATTTAATCTGTGTGTGTGTGTGTGTGTGTGTGTGTGTGTGTGTGTGTGTGTGTGTGTGTGTGTGTGTGTGCGTGCACGGGCATGCAGTGGACATGTGTGTGTGTGTGTGTGTGTGTGTGTGTGTGTGTGCGCGCACGTGTGTGCATGTGTGTGGTGTGTGGAACGTGAGTGGGCCATTGTGAGGCCTCCACTCAGCAGAGTGATGATAAGTACTCCCAGCCCAGCGCTCCACATGAGCTGATGGACAGGCAGGCCAGGAACACTGGGGGCCTTGTGGACTTGTGTGTGTGTGCCTGTGCGCGCATGTGTGTAGTATGTGTGTGTGTTTCTGTGTCTGTGTGTGTCTGTGCGTGTGTGTGTGTGGTGTGCCTGTGTGTGTGTGTGTGTGTGTGCGCGCGCGTGTGTGCCTGTGTGTGTGTCTTTCTTCCTTCACCAGCAGCCACACCAGAGCATGCCACATGGCTGCAATTTGTTCATTAGCTATGTAATAAATGTACACACACACACAGAGGTAATATTGTTCTGAGTTGTGGCTGATTGGATGTGGAATAGAGGACCCTCAGGGGAGTGGCTTGTAGTCTGCCAGCCACTGTGACCGGGAGAAAGATGATTTCTTAACAAGGTTTGAGCGATAGCTTGAAACATGTCCTGTGTGTTTCTATACGTCTGAAGGGACATTGTGAGCATAAATGAAAAGAACGCGGCTCTGTATAAGGTTTCACATATTAGCGACTAATACCCACAACTTGGATGTATCTTAATTGTTTTGATTGCTTTCATATGGCTGAATGTAAAAAAAAGTCTTTCCTTGTTAAGTCTCGTGTTTACATGTCAGAATAACTGGACAATACAGCCGTTGTTCGGGTTTAACCTTCACCTGGAAATAATTAATAATCGCCCAGGGTCAATTACAAATAATCTATCATCCAGATCGCTATGTTGATGAGCTACACAGGGATGTTGTAACAAATTACCTGCTGTCTTGGATATCAGTCGATACTTGTTTGGGCTGAGCAGGGCTTGCCGGTGTCGGGGGGGCAACTCGAAATGTTTGCATCACAGGACAGAACGCACTATTACATTCTGTGAAACCATAGAGTTCTGCTGACAAGTCATTTCCTGTCTGAACAGGAACACTGTAGCGAAGGTCAATCCAGCAACAGAGATGAGCGAGTATAAGCGCTGGCTAGCCTCTAGCCTTGATTGGCCCGGCGGTGGAAAGCAGCGGCGCGGGGCTCAGGAAGAAGAAGCTGCTTGTTCCACACTCAACGAGGCTTACAGCCGCTGGGAGAGTAACGTATGACTGCTGCTCTGCCATGCATGAGCATACAGATCAGCTTACACACACCAGCTTTCCTCTGCTTTGACGGATGCACACACACAGAAACACACACACACACACACACAGACACGCACATGCGCACACACACACACACACACACACCAGCTTTCCTCTGCTTTGATGGATGCACACACACAGAAACACACACACACACGCACGCGTGCACACGCACACACACCAGCTTTCCTCTGCTTTGACGGCTGCACACACACAGAAACACACACACACGCACACACACACACACACGCACACACATGCACGCACGCACACGCGCGCGCACACCCACAACCACAAACACACACATACCTTTACCCCATCCCCCATCCCGGCTCATTCACCTGCACCTGAGAATGCAACCGCGATGATGTCACCTACAATCCATATCACTTCAAAGGCACCTGGGTCCCCTCAGCACAGAGAGCAGACACGCCCTCTCACTTCCTCCTTTGTCCCTCTGTCCCGTGCTCTGACCTCATGGTACTTCCCCCGCAGAAAGGTCGTCCACGATGAAGGGAGAATTACACTGGGCGGCCCACAATCAGCTATCCTTGGGTTTCTGCCCATTGGCACTCACTGTGTGTGCACCGCAACCTCTTCTTATTCCCATAGCTGACATGAAAGACACTGCCCTGGTGTGTGTGTGTGTGTGTGTGTGTGTGTGTGTGTGCGTGCGTGCGTGCGTGTGTGTGTATGTGTGTGCGTGCGTGCGTGTGTGTGTGTGTATGCGTGTGCGTGTGTGTGTGTGCGCGTGCGTGTGTGTATGTGAATCCGCAAGTAAGTGGAACCCATGTGTCTGCCCTTGCACGAAATTGAATAATGTCATGAATATAGCTAGCTATCAATATCTTATGCCAAATGAATAGGGCCTATTACAAAAAAGTACAAAAAAAGTCTTTCAATCAATTAACAAGTCCGAGTCCTCATCTCCAAATGGCGAGTCCGAATGCCTGTGTGCGTGTCTGTGTGTGTGTATGTGTGTGTGTGTGTGTGTGTGTGTGTGTGTGTGTGTGTGTGTGTGTGTGTGTGTGCGCGTGCATGCGTGTGTGCATATGAGAAAACAGTGGCTGTGTGTGTACTGACAGTCCCATGATTATAGTGCTGCTGGTTGCCTGCTTTCTCTCTGGGTAAAGCTCCTATTGGAAATAGCCAGGAGCAGTGTGTATAATGTGATGAGACAAAGTGATAATACACCCAGCACATTAGAGAGCATGGTTAGCCATTACAAGAGCCAAACGAGATGATGAGGTCATCTGGGA
>NC_139631.1:16806000-16891000 GCF_964638095.1 Poromitra crassiceps | reverse complement strand
CTTGCGGCGCCTGCCCAAAATAAGCTTTGCTCGGTCCTTCATGCCGCTGGCTTTCTTGGCACACATAAATACCCTCAATCAGTTATGCTAATGTAACGAGTAGAGAGACAGGGTGTTAAACACATGGATGCTTAGGTCAATGGATATACAGTAATTTATAGGGAGCTGGAGGGGTTAAGGCTAAGTGGTAGGATGCAGCCAGTTAGAACACATTGAAAGCTGGAAACTGGTGTGTGTGTGTGTGTGTGTGTGTGTGTGTGTGTGTGTGTGTGTGTGCGCGCGCGTGTGTATGTGTGTGCGCGTCCGTGCATGCTTCTGTGCGTGCGTGTGGGCGTGCGTAATTTTACATATAGGAGCATGCTGGAACAAGTGATTACACTTTCAATGAGGCATGGTGTGAATGGAACACACTGGACCATACTACACACAGTAAGATATATTAGCTCCTTATAGTGCATTGGTTTTCATTTATCATCTTCTATACACAGTGAGTGCAACACTTTCAAACGTAAGCAAGGGGGGGACGGCAAGCAAGTAAAGCGTTGGTTCTGCACAAAATCTAGTTGTAAACAAGAGGGATGCATGGAAAATCTCTGGCTAACACGGCTCGGCTTTCATCTTTCTTACATCAAATGAAAGGTATATTTGTAATATAATGAGGTAGACCTCTGAGGGTCACAAAGATCTTCTATGAATGAGAGAGTGGGAGAGACGGAAGGTTAAGTAGAACATGTTTACACAGAGTGCATTTGTGCCATTTGTTAAAAGTGGTGAACATATCTGTCTCTTTATCCTCACTCTGTGTTTTTCACCTCCTGAATCACAGGACTCACACTGACTCTTCAACAGATTGAAAAGAAAACCAGCTCAAGTGTAGCTCAAATAAACAGATGTGCCATGTTACATCTGAGATATTCCGTGTTCCATTTGCACTGGGAACTGGGAATTTCACTGGCTGGTTTTCCAACTGTTTTAATAGAGTGCGGTCAACTCGGGTGTGACATCATTCAACCGGGAAATTCCTAGTTCCCAGTGCAAATGGAACGGAGCCATAGTTCCTCTAAAATAGAAGCTTCTGCGGTCATGCTGACCTATATTTGTAAAACACACACACACACACACACACACACACACACACACACACACATGGAAACATATGATTATCAAATCTATTTTCCCTACTACTACACTACTACAGCTATTTTTCATTCAGCATCATGAAGGCATAATTGAGGCAGCAGCAATCTAGAGAGATGTGGGATCTGGAAAATGGCTTAAGCATCAATAAATCACATCCAGATGAGTGAGAGGTATTTCATTCTTTCTCACACCCTAATTGATAAAAAAAAAAAAACTGGCCCACACACCAAGGATGCACATCAATAAAACATGGCATTCATAAAATATGCATAAATACACACGCTATTGAACGCTGGCTATTGACACTGACTGAATGAGGACCAATGGTTAACAGCGACTGACCAGCCTCCCTCCGTAATGGAGGGCCAATTCATTTGAACATACAGAGCAAAGCCATTTATCAATTATTAAAGCTATACTTTATGCAGGCAGCATTTGAATCTGTCCTTGAATGGCAAAGGTAAATACTAACTCTCTCTCTCTCTCTTTATTGCTCGCTCACTCTCTCTCTCTCTCTCTCTCTCTCTCTCTCTCACACACACACCCATATACAGTGTGACAAATTCACATCAGTCACACACAATGCCGCTGTCCCCATTGCTATTGTTGGGGGGATCGGCGGATCAAGCGCTCCGCAGAGCATTGCTCCAAATAGAAGCAGCAGCTCTGGCACCATGTTCTCCCTGGTCTGTTGTGCTGCTCCAGGAGAGAGCCGCTGTCACTAAGGTAATCATGCTGTAATGCATGTATTAGCGCCGCGTCACGTCAATGCATAACGTGTCAATGGCACAGGATTAGCACTATGGTTTGCGGCGGTGGTGTGCGGCTTTATGCTAACATCGCGGTGGGAATTACAGCAGGTGCAGCCTCTCCAAAAAAATGCCTCCGGGACATTTGAATGCCTTGAGGCTGATATTGTAGGAAGAGTGGTTCGTAAAATGGAAAAACATTCTGCTATTACACATATTACACATTATAACATATATGTGTGCAGTCTCCACCTCATTCACACTCTAAAACCATGAGGTCACACTGTCAGATATAAAAACAAAAACAAAAACAAAAACAAAACGTGGAAAACACAAAAATAGAAAATATTTCCAGTGATTTCATGCGGGGGGAAAGGTCAAACTCTACACCTTTCCTCTCAGTGTTGACATGACCCATCTTTTTTTATATATATAAAGGTTGGCACAAGGCAGTGTTTCCACAACACCCTGTGCTACTGCAGAAAATCAGCTGACAAGAGGCCTATTTTGCTGTAGGCATTTAGTACTGTTAGATTCACAAATTTCTATCACAAGCACAACCCGGCTGCTTGCACTCTTCATAATCCATAACCTACATTTAGAGTTTGAGAATTATTCCTCTAGCCTCAATGCCTCTGAGAATATTTCATAGAGGAGAGGAGAGGAGAGGAGAGGGGAGAGGAGAGGAGAGAGGAGAGGAGAGGAGAGGAGAGGAGAGGAGAGGAGAGGAGAGGAGAGGAGAGGAGAGGAGAGGAGAGGAGAGGAGGTGACTGGGTGTTGGCAGTTAGGCTGCTGGATGTGGTTTGTGAGGCCTCTGTCTCCTCTTCCAGCTTGTAAAAGAAATAATGTGCGGCCACACTTGATTTAATAGCAAATCCAATTTTGAGACCAGTTCAACATTGTCTTCTTGCAAGAAAAACGAAATGATATTTTGGCCAGAGCAATAGGCCATTCTGGCTCTGGCAACCTGACATCAGTAGTAGTGTAGGGTTAGCACCCCTTGGAAACAAAATAATATTATTTTTTTTAGAACTTCCTCAATAGGGCACTTCCGCTTTTTTGAAAAGGGGAAGTGATTTCTTTTGGGTAAAAATCAATTTCTCAGTACTTCCGCAAAGGGCACTTCTCCATTTTTTAGGGTTAGGGTTAAAAAACACTTTTCTTGTGGAAAGTGGTTATTTCAATAGTTCTGCAAAGTGTACTTCTCCATTTTTTAGGGTTAGGGTTAAAAAACACTTTTCTTGTGGAAAGTGGTTATTTCAATAGTTCTGCAAAGTGTACTTCTCCATTTTTTTGTCTTGTGCTTAAAAAACACTTTTCTTGTGGAAAGTGATTATTTCAAAAGGCCTCCAAAGGCCACTTCCCCATTTTACCCCATAGCACAGCTCACGACAAAATAGCAGCGTTTTTTTTTTTATCTCGGGGGAAATACATTTGAACAATCATTATGCAAACCCAGCTGGATCATTTTACATAGTGGGCAATATCTCTTTTGCTCGCTGTTGTTATGGACGCGACTTGTGAAACATCAGCATTTTCTATCTCGGCCAAATACATTTGGCCCATTTTAGGAGCTACTAAACTAATATGTCTATAACTAATTGTCCCTCCCATCCCATCTCAGGCCCCTCACCAAGACAGATTCCTCTGCTTGTTGATGTTTTCTCTGACTCAACCGGCCCCAGGTTCCCCTTTCCACCCCCTCCCCCACGTGACGTTGTCTATTACCACGGCCGGTGTTCTGTCGATTTCACAATCTCTGACTCACCCAGGCTTCCCCTGCCAGCCCATCCTACCCCATCCCCCACATGACATTGTCTATTACCACGGCCGGTGTTCTGTCGATTTTGCAATCACTTCCGTTTTAAATAAACTTGTTTGTTTTTGACCGTCAGGTGGGGGGCGTACCCGGCAACACGTAACGCCCCTTGAAAGCTACGAATAGCGGCGAGATCAGGTGGGCGTTCCCGGCAACACGTAACACCCCTTGAAAGCTACGAATAGCGGCGAGATCAAGTGGGCGTTCCCAGCAACACGTAACGCCCCTTGAAAGCTATGAATAGCTGCTTGCTCACGTATTTCTCTGACTCACCCATAGAGCCCCCACAGTTTTTTCCTCCCATGCCCCGCTTATATGTATGTACAATACAATGTACAATGTATCCACCATTCAAATATTCCATAATTGCATATTGTGCATGCAAATATTCCATAATTGCATGTTGTACAGGCTATCTTAGTTAGTATAGCCTACTAATGTATAGCAAAGCATTCTGGGTATTCCCAAGGCTATTCTGTAGATTCCCTACGCGCAACACACACACACACACACACACACACACACACACACCCACCCACCCACCCACCCACCCACTCACACACATATTCACAGCCAGCCACAAACACACGCACCCACAAATTCACAGGTAAACATGACACACTGAAACATTCCAGTCAACTTCATCATTCATGTGTGATATTATGTATTTTCCCATGTTTTCCCCACTCCGGATCCAATTGTGACATCACCATGATGTTTTTTTTGATAGGCTATAAGCCTATTAAGCTTTGAATTTGATTAATACAGATTGAGGTTTCAATTTCAGGTTTGAATTGAAAACGATTGAATACAGACTATGGTGTATGACTATGCCGTTTGCCCTGTCTCCCTTATCGCCGTAATGCATTATGGGTAGTCAGATACTACCGGTACTTTGGCTAATGTATCAGCTAACGCTACTTACTTTGCATTACAGTAAAACGCCACTGAATGACCAAATTGATGCATTGATAAAAAGTTAGTTTGTTGTTTATGCGTATGCAATAACGGATGCGTTATTATATTTACTGGAATACATACACACGCCAGCCTATGTGTCCTATCAGAGTTTGTTACGTTATTGTACAGCATTTGATTCAAACACAGCTGCATCACTATACGTGTGAGCGTAAGTATTAATGGTTTACAACTTGTTTGTGTTGTACAGCATTTGGTTCAAACATATGGCGACATTGAATCAGTGTTAGCTTAGCGCTAGCTAGCTAGCATACACTACGATCTGTAGAATTGGCCTGGTCTTGGTCGATATGACCAAAAATTGATATAACGTTACAGTAGCATGGACCCCTCTCGTTTTTTATTACAGTTGAAGATTTCACAAATCTCAACCACTCTCAATCTTATTACAACCCAGACCCCGGATATCCGTGACCTACGGGTATTATTTCAAAATATGGAATATGGAACGTGAACAAACATCTTAGTTTTATGTATCTGTATTTTATATGATTATTTTAATAGTTACTAACTATATTATTATATAACTAACTAGTCCTCCTCACAGAATTGGTTAATTTACTGTGAGACTTTATGTTTTTGTAGACAAACACAAAGTATATATAATAATGGTATATAATAATAATCTTTGTAATACAATTGTTATAAAATTAAAACGTATAGCACACTTACAATATGTTTGTTGTATGTATTACAACTTAATTCAACTTGTTCTCCCCCCACATCTCCTCTTCTCTCCTCTCCACACCTCACCCCCTCCTATCTCCTCTCCTCTCCTCTCCTCCCCTCTCATCAACTCACCTCTACTCCTCCCCCTCCCCCTCTTCTCCTTTCCTCCCCTCTCCTCTCCTCTCCTCCCCTCTCATCTCCTCCCCTCTTCCCTCTCTTCTCCTCTCCTTACAAGCCTATAGATGAGGGATTTCAGACAATGTGTCCATTGTTACAATATGTTTGTTGTATGTATTACAACTTAATTCAACTCTTTCTTACTACACTTTCCAAATGTTAACTGCATACATAATGTTATGTCTCGAAAGACAAGAGCTATGTAGCCTACTTTAAATCAGATCACTCCGGTGTACAAACATACATTGGTTGTCTAATAAAGTTTTACAAATCAATTAATTTGGTTGTCAACCATCGTTAAACGAAACTTAGTAGTTGTAAACTAAGTAGTTGTATCGATAAAGACTCTAATCGTTAAGCAGTCTCGAAAGTGGGGTCAATATCAATCTAGAATCTAGATTGATTTGATTCACTAATTTGGCGTTCTCTCATGCAAAATATCCAACATCCAATATCCAGAAGTAGTGATTACTACACAGAAGTAACTTTAGTTCCACCATTTGCTCTTTGCTTCAAACATAATTTGGATCAGTTGTAACTTTGACCATTTCTAACAATTTCTAGACAGTGAATTTACACAAGCACTTGAGTGAAATTCATAGTACCTATAGGGACTGTGATTGAATGAACGCAGATTGTCAGATTTGTATACCAAACCCCTATCCTGATGCCTGCAAGGGTCGTCTGTACCACTAATGTCAGCCACTATGTGTTACAATATTGGGCTGGTTTCATAGACCTGGCACAAAAGTACATACATACATGTTAGTTAGTTAGTGATAATAGTCAAACATGGTTTTTCATGTTCTGACTTGGTGAAATGTGTGTTGCATATGTCAGGTGTGCCTGATCACTATTGTTGTGACTGCACATGTTAGTTAGTGATAATAGTCAAACATGGTTTTTCATGTTCTGACTTGGTGAAATGTGTGCTGCATATATACATGTTAGTTAGTCATAATAGTCAAACAGGGGTTTTCATGTTCTGATGTGCTGAAATGTTTTACACGTCACGTAAAACAGTTTTTAAAACAGTTAATTAGCCTACACAATGTGTAATTTCAGGTTATTGTAAGTTATTGCATAGTCGCAATCTTTCATACCTGCATACTTACAAGTGGGTTGTTTTTAATGGCATGTGATTTGCGGTTCTAATTACCCAATGTGTAAGGTGATTGTCAATTGTCAATTGTCAATTGTCAATTGTGTAAGGTGATTGTGATGTCAGGTGATTGTAAGTGTGTCATACCTACAAGCCTTCATATCAGTTGGCTGTGCCAATGATTTTCTGTACCTCTTGGTGCGTCAGCATTGTCTTTGTCAGGCTTAGAAGCAATGTCTAAACAGTAAACAGTTTATGACAAGTGGTGGCAGCATGCTATGCTACTACACAAGACGTGTTATGGTACATAAATAATATGTAGCGTGTAATAATCTGAAGAACTCTGTCAGAGTTCTACTCTGTCATTATTTTTACATTTGACTTTTGAGAACTATAATGAACTGTTAGTCTCTGTACTGATGTACAAAAGTAACAAGATTGAGGTTGTGAAATCTTCAACCGGAATAAAAAAAACTGGATATAATATAACTGAATCAGTTAGGCCAAACTATTATCAGTCAGGTCGGTAATGACCGGGGGGAAATTATATGATTATTGTCCATTGTGTGTATGATACAACTTTGTTTATCATTCTGCCCCTCACACTATACAGTCTGTATTTAACTCAACACACTGTACCTGCCCCTTGACCTCGGAGGGGCTCTTCTGTCAACGGGGCCTGAGGCAAGGTGTGGTGATCACAAGCATTGGCATAAATATTGTGACAATGAAATTGGTAAATTGGTTAAGCAAAGCAAGTAATGCTTATGTAATGTAGTTTGTAAGATGTATTTTACAAGATATTTTCAGAGATTTGGTTATATTAACTTATTATTTATATTATTATTCTATTATTATTATTCTAATTATTATCTACTATTATTCTAATTATTATCTACTATTATTCTAATTATTATATTATTATATTATTATTATTATTATTAGGGGTTATTATGTATATTAACTATACATATTAAAGTATAGATGATTGTTTTGCCCACCTTATTTGGTTGCCTTATCAAAACAAATGTATAGCATGTTAAAGTTTTAAATAAAGTCAAGTCAAGTCAAATCCAACAGGTCTTAATGTCAATTAATTTAGCTTTAACGTGTTTTGTGAAACACACACACACACACACACACACACACCCACACATTGACCCCTCTCATATACGTAACTGCCTATAACTGTACATATATTCCTTTCACACACACTTTTCAAAATAGACACTCTTTCATATTGTGATTCATAGTGATTCTTGTTTGTTTTATGTGATCCCGGTTTTTAAGCAAACCGGATCCAGTTTCCTTGTATGTGTACATCCTGTACAAGGCACATCCTGTACAAGGTACATCCTGTACAAGGTACATACTACATTGGACTCAATGATCCACAGATGTATCAAACAAATGTATGTTTTACTGATACAAATGACCAAATTACCACAAATTCAACATGTAATGCCATTTTCTCAATAATTTTGGTCAAAACATTTGGTGTGACCCTGATCAGTCCTTGTAACGAGGACCTTCACTGGTGTATAGCCAGACTTGGCACATTTGGTGTGACCCAGATCAGACATTGTAATGAGGACCTTGTTATCACTGGTGTATACCCAGACTTGGCACATTGGATGTGGCCCAAGATCAGTCCTTGTAATGACTTGATCAAAAATATTACAGACAATATATATATATATATATATATATATATATATATATATATATATAAATAGTAAATATAATTGTATAATATATTCAAAGTATTGTTAATTGTTAATTATTATTATTCAAATACTGAAAATACTGTAAATAGTGTAAATAAACTAAACTAAAACTAAAACTTGGAACTTGTACTGTGTGTTAATTTAATGTGTTTTTGAAACACACAACCACATATAAAATCTCAAGTGAGATTTTGAGAAAGAAAAAAGAAAAAAGAAAAAAAGTTTAAAGTATATAAACCCTTCCCAGCTATGTGATTATGTTTAACACATAGAGGCGAAACGTGGTACTGAATTGGCTATCCAAATAGCCCGTGGTAAACTAAGTACTTATCAAAGCAACTTATCAAACTCTTCATAACACCCTGACTACTGTAATAGTAGTAATACTGACAGGCTACAATTAGTTCATTTAGTTCAATTAGTTTAACTAAAACCAAGAAGAGAGGTCACATAACTTTACATCACATGCATTTCACTGTTTTTTCCTGATTTTCACTGATTTACCTTTGTTTATTCTTCATGTGTAAAGCGCTTCGGGCTGCATTTTATGTATGAAAGGTGCTATACAAATAAAAGTTTATTATTATTATTATTATTATTATTATTATTATTATAAACAAGCTATTTTGTGCTGGTCTCTATCAAACTTTAACTTTAAAAGTACACTTTGCGTGGAAAACAACTCTTCTCGAGCAGTTTGTGTAATTGTAATTGCATTTACCCACACTGTCCCACAATCAAACCTCTGAAAATCCCTGTCTCACCCTAAACACTAAACCCTAAACCCTAACCATGTTTGGTGGAGTCCATTGACATATATATTAATGGACCAAAAAGGAGCTCATTGACTTTGACACAGCAAAATGAAGCTCACTTCCGGATATTGTTTCATTTCGCTTGATGGGTTGAATGAATTAAATTGAATGAAATGCTCCCCCTAGCGGCTGCCGGGGTAGTTTCCGAATTTGCATTATCGCCGTAATGCATTATGGGTAGTCAGATACTACCGGTACTTTGCCTAATGTAGCGACTAACGCTACTTACTTTGCATTACAGCATTGCATTACATTGATTTATCTCGATTTTTGATTTAACCCCGGCGCTGGTTAGCTGTTTATAACGTGGCTATATTTATAACGCTATAACGTACTCTGTTTTCTGGGGCTGAATCCAATGGTCTGAATACAGAGTTAAATCTGAATACGTTAAATGGTCCACCATGTTATGGACGTTAGATGTATGGTATCTATATAGTGACGTGTGTCTACTAACATAAGATAACATATGATAATTTGCTCGAGTATTACTTGCTACCTGATGCCTTGCGGTGTTCTTACTGTTCTTACTGTTCTTATTATCCGATGTTTGTCGTCAATTTTACTCGAAATGGGGGAGGGCCCGTTGACAGAAGAGGCCCGTTGGCTGATGGGGAGGAGTTTGACTGTGAATAAGTAGCCGTGCCCCTATACGATTTCTGCACGTTACTAAGCATGGCATGCATGGAAGGACACGGATGTAACTATGAAAAACGCCACATGCATAGTTTCTACGTTAGGAAGCAGAATAACGTCAAAACGTGGGGACATTCGTGCGGAAAACCCTGTACCATCGAGAAATCGATACAGCAGCTGAGAGTCGGCGCCAATCCCTCTGGGTTGTATCCTCTGATTACCAGAGAGGATGGAAGCATGCTAGCGCCACATGCTCCTTGTGGTGTAGTCAATGTTGACGAAACGCTCACCATCAAGCTGATTAAGTTCGATGACATACCAAAGCATTCTGACAAGCTGCTGTACCCCGACGAGCCGTTGGATAGTTACGTCACATTCTTTGTGAATGTAACATGGAAAGACAAGGGGCGCCATATGCTAAACAGCAAGGTGTTGAGGAAGATGTCCCAGCGGGAAAAGCTGACTCTGCAAGTGTATGCGTTAAAGGGAGAAGAGCTTCAAGAGGCATTGAATCGGGATGGCCGGTTCACCGACCAGGTGAACCATACCGGGTGTTATCTGGTGAAGGAGGAGCGAAGAGACGGTACATGTTACATGGGATGTTTTGTCGACTTTTCCCAGGACCGGCACTACCAATTCTATTACGAGCGGAAAAAAAAGAAAAAGAAAAGAGCTGACGCAGGCTGACGCAGGCTCTGTGGCGACGGCGACCGATGAGCAAGGAGAAGAAGCTCAGCGTAACTGTACGATTATGCCCATGGTGTATTTGGTGACGTAGGTTTGCACCTGTGGTGGTAATATTTTTATATGCAATATGTTTATTGAATACTGTTCCTGTTCAAATAAACAATAAAGATAATAAAAAGAAATAACTCTTTTCTGCGTTGTTTTGTCGTCGATACCCCAAACCTCTGGAAATCCCTGACCCAAACCCTGACTCAAACTCCAACCCTAGCCCGTGACCAGTTCCCAAGGGGTAAATGGAGTCTGTGTACGTACAATGGTGAACAACGAGAGTCTGCAACTTATATATTAGAGGAGCAATATCTAGATATTTAGAGGAATATTTAATTTTAAATTAACATTAGGATTATATTGTGTAATAATGTTATTCATTATTTCATTACAACAGACATTTGTACAACATTATTATTAAGGAAAAAACCAGATTATGATGAGAATCAATTTTATTTTTATTGGCACAGTATACAAGTTACATACAAGGAATTTGTATTTATATTTCCCTCAGTTCATACAGAAAAGCTTCCGAAGCATCCTGCACTCTTGAAGGGGTAGCATGCTGGTGCAGGCTTTTATAATGTTCAGAAAAGTAAAACTGAGCAGTCCATCTGGCTGGTCCAGAGTCAGGGGCGAATTCGGAGGAGAAGGAAGGTCTTCCGGTGAGTTAGGTGGGGTGGGGAAGAACATTGGTGACGACGACGGGGAACATCCGTACATCAGACGGTTCAACTCTTCAAGGTCTACCTGTGAGGAAGGAGGTGAGGTAGGTGGGGTAATGAAGAACAAGGGTGATGACGACGCGGAACATCCGTACATCAGACGGTTCAACTCTTCTTCCTCCGATTCAGAGTGGCTGTGAGTTGTAATGAAGGACAATGGTGACGGCGACGGGGTCTCCATGATGATATCTGTCTTTTTTATTGTGTAAAATGGTATGAGTCTCTTTTGAACCCGTCTCTTTTATCCTTATGTTGTGATGAGGAGGAGGAGTTAGGTCTAGGGGAGGGCGTAGGGGTATGGGAGGAGATCATCAAAAATGGCGCTGACCGGAATTTGTTAGAGAACAAATGTGAACAAATGTGAACAAAAAGTAAGATGGAGGGCGTGGCTTTTTAAAAATTGGGTCCTGTTAAACGTTCGGCTAAATCGCCCCTCCCTATCATCCGTAAAATGTGTGTGGTTATGTCCATGGTGTATTTCTCGCCGTAGGTTTGTTGTATTTGATCTATTGTGGCCAGGATGTCTGCCTTCAAACATCTTCTAGGGGTGGTTTGAATTATGCCGATATCATCAGGTAACGTTGGGATAGCAGCTGCCTCATCACAGTCCTCAGGATTCCTTTCTGTATTGCCATCTACAGCTACAGCTGCAGTAGCAGGGCAGGGAGGCCTACGAAAACATTGAATGAGTGTCGTTTGAGTCGTTTGCTTTCGCTTCATTGTGTACCTATCAAATACGACGTCTCCGCCCCTGAGCAACTGTTTTGGGTGGTAACAAGCAACGTCACAGTTACGTCATGCTCGTCATGTTCGAGTCGGCTCGACGGAAGCCGCTAGGGTTCAAAAGTCCGCACTTTGTAACACCGAGCGCACAGGGTGAATTTTTCTTTTCTCTTTTTTCTTTCTCAAAATCTCACTTGAGATTTTATGTGGTTGTGTGTTTCAAAAACACAAATTAAATTAACACACAGTACAAGTTCCAAGTTTTAGTTTTAGTTTATTTACAGTATTTACAGTATTTTCAGGTTTTTGAATAATAATAATTAACAATTAACAATACTTTGAATATATTATACAATTATATTTACTATATATATATATATATATTGTCTGTAATATTTTTGATCAAGTCATTACAAGGACTGATCTTGGGCCACATCCAATGTGCCAAGTCTGGGTATACACCAGTGATAACAAGGTCCTCATTACAATGTCTGATCTGGGTCACACCAAATGTGCCAAGTCTGGCTATACACCAGTGAAGGTCCTCGTTACAAGGACTGATCAGGGTCACACCAAATGTTTTGACCAAAATTATTGAGAAAATGGCATTACATGTTGAATTTGTGGTAATTTGGTCATTTGTATCAGTAAAACATACATTTGTTTGATACATCTGTGGATCATTGAGTCCAATGTAGTATGTACCTTGTACAGGATGTGCCTTGTACAGGATGTACCTTGTACAGGATGTACACATACAAGGAAACTGGATCCGGTTTGCTTAAAAAACCGGGATCACATAAAACAAACAAGAATCACTATGAATCACAATATGAAAGAGTGTCTATTTTGAAAAGTGTGTGTGAAAGGAATATATGTACAGTTATAGGCAGTTACGTATATGAGAGGGGTCAATGTGTGGGTGTGTGTGTGTGTGTGTGTGTGTGTGTTTCACAAAACACGTTAAAGCTAAATTAATTGACATTAAGACCTGTTGGATTTGACTTGACTTGACTTTATTTAAAACTTTAACATGCTATACATTTGTTTTGATAAGGCAACCAAATAAGGTGGGCAAAACAATCATCTATACTTTAATATGTATAGTTAATATACATAATAACCCCTAATAATAATAATAATAATATAATAATATAATAATTAGAATAATAGTAGATAATAATTAGAATAATAGTAGATAATAATTAGAATAATAATAATAGAATAATAATATAAATAATAAGTTAATATAACCAAATCTCTGAAAATATCTTGTAAAATACATCTTACAAACTACATTACATAAGCATTACTTGCTTTGCTTAACCAATTTACCAATTTCATTGTCACAATATTTATGCCAATGCTTGTGATCACCACACCTTGCCTCAGGCCCCGTTGACAGAAGAGCCCCTCCGAGGTCAAGGGGCAGGTACAGTGTGTTGAGTTAAATACAGACTGTATAGTGTGAGGGGCAGAATGATAAACAAAGTTGTATCATACACACAATGGACAATAATCATATAATTTCCCCCCGGTCATTACCGACCTGACTGATAATAGTTTGGCCTAACTGATTCAGTTATATTATATCCAGTTTTTTTTATTCCGGTTGAAGATTTCACAACCTCAATCTTGTTACTTTTGTACATCAGTACAGAGACTAACAGTTCATTATAGTTCTCAAAAGTCAAATGTAAAAATAATGACAGAGTAGAACTCTGACAGAGTTCTTCAGATTATTACACGCTACATATTATTTATGTACCATAACACGTCTTGTGTAGTAGCATAGCATGCTGCCACCACTTGTCATAAACTGTTTACTGTTTAGACATTGCTTCTAAGCCTGACAAAGACAATGCTGACGCATCAAGAGGTACAGAAAATCATTGGCACAGCCAACTGATATGGTGGCTTGTAGGTATGTATGACACACTTACAATCACCTGACATCACAATCACCTTACACAATTGACAATTGACAATTGACAATTGACAATCACCTTACACATTGGGTAATTAGAACCGCAAATCACATGCCATTAAAAACAACCCACTTGTAAGTATGCAGGTATGAAAGATTGCGACTATGCAATAACTTACAATAACCTGAAATTACACATTGTGTAGGCTAATTAACTGTTTTAAAAACTGTTTTACGTGACGTGTAAAACATTTCAGCACATCAGAACATGAAAACCCCTGTTTGACTATTATGACTAACTAACATGTATATATGCAGCACACATTTCAGCAAGTCAGAACATGAAAAACCATGTTTGACTATTATGACTAACCCATACGGTAGAGGCATATATGGATATATGCAGCATACATTTCAGCAAGTCAGAACATGAAAAACCATGTTTGACTATTATGACTAACTAACATGTATGCATGTACTTTTGGGCCAGGTCTATGAAACCAGCCCAATATTGTAACACATAGTGGCTGACATTAGTGGTACAGACGAACCTTGCAGGCACCAGGATAAGGGTTTGGTAAACAAATCTGACAATCTGCGTTCATTCAATCACAGTCCCTATAGGTACTATGAATTTCACTCAAGTGCTTGTGTAAATTCACTGTCTAGAAATTGTTAGAAATGGTCAAAGTTACAACTGATCCAAATTATGTTTGAAGCAAAGAGCAAATGGTGGAACTAAAGTTACTTCTGTGTAGTAATCACTACTTCTGGATATTGGATGTTGGATATTTTGCATGAGAGAACGCCAAATTAGTGAATCAAATCAATCTAGATTGTAGATTGATATTGACCCCACATCTTAGAAACGCCTAATGTTTTGGAAAGTGTAGTAAGAAAGAGTGGTTGTGTTTGATGTGTGTTAATGTTTGGAAAGTGTAGTAAGAAAGAGTGGTTGTGTTTGATGTATGTTAATGTTTGGAAAGTGTAGTAAGAAAGAGTGGTTGTGTTTGATGTGTGTTAACATTTGGAAAGTGTAGTAAGAAAGAGTGGTTGTGTTTGATGTGTGTTAATGTTTGGAAAGTGTAGTAAGAAAGAGTGGTTGTGTTTGATGTATGTTAATGTTTGGAAAGTGTAGTAAGAAAGAGTGGTTGTGTTTGATGTGTGTTAATGTTTGGAAAGTGTAGTAAGAAAGAGTGGTTGTGTTTGATGTGTGTTAATGTTTGGAAAGTGTAGTAAGAAAGAGTTGTTGTGTTTGATGTGTGTTAATGTTTGGAAAGTGTAGTAAGAAAGAGTTGTTGTGTTTGATGTGTGTTAATGTTTGGAAAGTGTAGTAAGAAAGAGTGGTTGTGTTTGATGTATGTTAATGTTTGGAAAGTGTAGTAAGAAAGAGTGGTTGTGTTTGATGTGTGTTAACATTTGGAAAGTGTAGTAAGAAAGAGTTGTTGTGTTTGATGTGTGTTAATGTTTGGAAAGTGTAGTAAGAAAGAGTGGTTGTGTTTGATGTGTGTTAATGTTTGGAAAGTGTAGTAAGAAAGAGTTGTTGTGTTTGATGTGTGTTAATGTTTGGAAAGTGTAGTAAGAAAGAGTTGTTGTGTTTGATGTGTGTTAATGTTTGGAATGTGTAGTAAGAAAAGAGTTGTTGTGTTTGATGTGTGTTAATGTTTGGAATGTGTAGTAAGAAAAGAGTTGTTGTGTTTGATGTGTGTTAATGTTTGGAATGTGTTGAATTAAGTTGTAATACATACAACAAACATATTGTAACAATGGACACATTGTCTGAAATCCCTCATCTATAGGCTTGTAAGGAGAAGAGAGGGAAGAGGGGAGGAGATGAGAGGGGAGGAGAGGAGAGGAGAGGGGAGGAAAGGAGAAGAGGGGGAGGGGAGGAGTAGAGGTGAGTTGATGAGAGGGGAGGAGAGGAGAGGAGAGGAGATAGGAGGGGGTGAGGTGTGGAGAGGAGAGAAGAGGAGATGTGGGGGGAGACCAAGTTGAATTAAGTTGTAATACATACAACAAACATATTGTAAGTGTGTTATACGTTTTAATTTTATAACAATTGTATTACAAAGATTATTATTATATACCATTATTATATATACTTGGTTGAGATTTGTGAAATCTTCAACTGTAATAAAAAACGAGAGGGGTCCATGCTACTGAAACGTTATATCAATTTTTGGTCATATCGACCAAGACCAGGCCAATTCTACAGATCGTAGTGTATGCTAGCTAGCTAGCGCTAAGCTAACACTGATTCAATGTCGCCATATGTTTGAACCAAATGCTGTACAACACAAACAAGTTGTAAACCATTAATACTTACGCTCACACGTATAGTGATGCAGCTGTGTTTGAATCAAATGCTGTACAATAACGTAACAAACTCTGATAGGACACATAGGCTGGCGTGTGTATGTATTCCAGTAAATATAATAAAGCATCCGTTATTGCATACGCATAAACAACAAACTAACTTTTATCAATGCATCAATTTGGTCATTCAGTGGCGTTTTACTGTAATGCAAAGTAAGTAGCGTTAGCCGCTACATTAGCCAAAGTACCGGTAGTATCTGACTACCCATAATGCATTACGGCGATAAGGGAGACAGGGCAAACGGCATAGTCATACACCATAGTCTGTATTCAATCGTTTTCAATTCAAACCTGAAATTGAAACCTCAATCTGTATTGATCATATTCAAAGCTTAATAGGCTTATAGCCTATCAAAAAAAACATCATGGTGATGTCACAATTGGATCCGGAGTGGGGAAAACATGGGAAAATACATAATATCACACATGAATGATGAAGTTGACTGGAATGTTTCAGTGTGTCATGTTTACCTGTGAATTTGTGGGTGCGTGTGTTTGTGGCTGGCTGTGAATATGTGTGTGAGTGGGTGGGTGGGTGGGTGGGTGGGTGTGTGTGTGTGTGTGTGTGTGTGTGTGTGTTGCGCGTAGGGAATCTACAGAATAGCCTTGGGAATACCCAGAATGCTTTGCTATACATTAGTAGGCTATACTAACTAAGATAGCCTGTACAACATGCAATTATGGAATATTTGCATGCACAATATGCAATTATGGAATATTTGAATGGTGGATACATTGTACATTGTATTGTACATACATATAAGCGGGGCATGGGAGGAAAAAACTGTGGGGGCTCTATGGGTGAGTCAGAGAAATACGTGAGCAAGCAGCTATTCATAGCTTTCAAGGGGCGTTACGTGTTGCTGGGAACGCCCACTTGATCTCGCCGCTATTCGTAGCTTTCAAGGGGTGTTACGTGTTGCCGGGAACGCCCACCTGATCTCGCCGCTATTCGTAGCTTTCAAGGGGCGTTACGTGTTGCCGGGTACGCCCCCCACCTGACGGTCAAAAACAAACAAGTTTATTTAAAACGGAAGTGATTGCAAAATCGACAGAACACCGGCCGTGGTAATAGACAATGTCATGTGGGGGATGGGGTAGGATGGGCTGGCAGGGGAAGCCTGGGTGAGTCAGAGATTGTGAAATCGACAGAACACCGGCCGTGGTAATAGACAACGTCACGTGGGGGAGGGGGTGGAAAGGGGAACCTGGGGCCGGTTGAGTCAGAGAAAACATCAACAAGCAGAGGAATCTGTCTTGGTGAGGGGCCTGAGATGGGATGGGAGGGACAATTAGTTATAGACATATTAGTTTAGTAGCTCCTAAAATGGGCCAAATGTATTTGGCCGAGATAGAAAATGCTGATGTTTCACAAGTCGCGTCCATAACAACAGCGAGCAAAAGAGATATTGCCCACTATGTAAAATGATCCAGCTGGGTTTGCATAATGATTGTTCAAATGTATTTCCCCCGAGATAAAAAAAAAAACGCTGCTATTTTGTCGTGAGCTGTGCTATGGGGTAAAATGGGGAAGTGGCCTTTGGAGGCCTTTTGAAATAATCACTTTCCACAAGAAAAGTGTTTTTTAAGCACAAGACAAAAAAATGGAGAAGTACACTTTGCAGAACTATTGAAATAACCACTTTCCACAAGAAAAGTGTTTTTTAACCCTAACCCTAAAAAATGGAGAAGTACACTTTGCAGAACTATTGAAATAACCACTTTCCACAAGAAAAGTGTTTTTTAACCCTAACCCTAAAAAATGGAGAAGTGCCCTTTGCGGAAGTACTGAGAAATTGATTTTTACCCAAAAGAAATCACTTCCCCTTTTCAAAAAAGCGGAAGTGCCCTATTGAGGAAGTTCTAAAAAAAATAATATTATTTTGTTTCCAAGGGGTGCTAACCCTACACTACTACTGACATCACTGAACAAACCATTATGCCATAGGATTGGGAGTCTCCAGTTATAGTAGACCTTGTGTGTGAGTGTGAGTGTGAGTGTGTGTGTGTGTGTGTGTGTGTGTGTGTGTGTGTGTGTGTGTGTGTGTGTGTGTGTGTGTGTGTGTGTGTGTGTGTGAGAGAGAGAGAGAGAGAGTCAGAGTCAGAGTAACCTACCAAGAACAATAAAATAGCCTACTGTGAACCTTGCATGTAGAATTATTCATTTAAATCAAATCAAATCTCACTCATGTGGTTCAGGTGCAGAATTATAAATCTGAGACAAACAGAAATAAATGTTATGAACATGTTGTCACATATTGCTAGCCTACATCAATGTCTGCCCTTTGGTCATTTCGATTTATGTAATTCCAATGAATTGACATGAGATCACAAATGAACACTGCTGGTCTGGAGCAATTCAGTGCTCAGTCGTAACAAATCAGTTGTGAATATGTTTTTAGGCTGCAGCCTATAGCCTACAGTAAGTATTTACTTGATTGTGTATATCTAATTTGTAGTTTTTACACTATAGTTTGAGAGGGTGGCTATGAGAAAGCACCGTTAGACACATGAGAGGAGGGCAACAGTCGGTCCGAGTCCTGCAAGTTCCCACAAGCACACTTACAATCTTGAAGTATACCTGCCACAGCGGATAAAATAGCATGTAGGCCTATTCTGTTTGTTTTTTTGTATTGAGAGACTGTGAATAAGCTGTCAGTGACCGAGACTTCTTTATTATAATAGGCAAACAGCAAGCCTACGGATTACGCACGAAATTGCGGTCCATTTGTAGACATCAGCCGTTAAATGAAATACTCGCAATTATCATTTAAATTAAAACAAATATATGTAGCCTACTTTATTATTTTTAATTAGTTAGGCTACATAATGGTGTATGAAGACGCAAGACCCCCCGAAGTTGGTCAAGTAAACGTGGGAAGCGTGTGCACTTGTCGCCCTGGCTGTAGAAAACAAGCCTCCGGGCTGGAGACAGACTGAAACAGGCGATACGCGCACTTAAAGTTAGAAATAAACAAAGAAATCTTACCTTCAGCTCATGAATGGATATGCCTCGGTGTGGTTATAGGTGTCTATCTGTTAGTAATCCATGAGATATTGCTCTGGAAGCAGTTCAGACCGGTGCTCGTTTCAAAATAACAAGACGAGCGCTACTTTTCTGAAGCCTCTCTTGCGCTTCTTTTTGTTACATGCCGCGCTCAAATCACACCTCCTCAAATCGGAATATCCATCGGAAATCCACACTAGAGAGAAAGCGAACGTGTTGGCGTTTAAACTCCCTCGGGGAAACTCATCGGAACCAAGCGGGTGTACGGAGCTGAACGCAGTCCCTTCCACAAAAGCCGACGGTCATCCTATTTGGAGATATGAAGCTTACCAGACTGGAGCGCAGCGCAGCGATCCCAGCTGTCACCCACCCGCTACACACACTCTCCCTCACACACACGTAGGGAGGAGCTAAGCCTCATACTGGAGCCATGCTTGGTGGAACGGGATCGAGGCTATTGTTTGAAAGGGTGCCAGTTATGGACAACTGTATTTCTATTTTTACACAGCGGCATTTCATAAGAATGCGTCTGAGAGGGGGAGAAAGTCTGGGTGCTATTAATAGCTTCAAAAGAAATTAAAATGTTAGGGGTCAGTTCAGTAGCCTACACTCGGTTCGAAATTAATTACAAATCAGATTAATTGGCATTATGTCGCCATGCAGGGTGGCTCTGTGACATGCAAAGTGTCACTGGTAATTTTGGAGAGACAATAAAGATGTGGGCTATAGGCTAGGGTGCAGTTGCGTCTTCATGTGATCCCTAGGCTTTGTGCGTTTTTGCGCACAGTCGATGCGAATCGGAATGTAACCAGGTTCAAAGCCACTCTTATCTGTTTCTCAGGACCGCCCTTCCTTCCCTGGTGGTCCTTCCCGTTTCCTTAGCTCAGGCACACACACACACACACACACACACACACACACACATTTTGCAGTCGTTGGATTTGCCAATTACCTTGACCCTGTGTTCATCAGGTGAAGTCTGAAAACAACAGTAAAGAAAAGAAAACAAATAAATCGTATCGCCTTCCCAGTGTGACTCCATGGTAAAATTTCAACTTGCATCTCTCTCTCTCTCTCTCTCTCATCAATACCAATTTGTCAGGTTATAGCCTAACTACAATCCTGCCACATCACATCAAGCAAGGTATTTGTAAATTTACATAGGCTGGCTACACACACAAATAAACAGATATGAGCACATTACCACACACACACATGCACACGCACGCACGCACACACACACACACACACACACACACACACTAGTGCTGGCATGGCAGTATGTGCTCCAGAGGGACATAACGTGTGTGAAGCTTTGCTTAGCATGACTTACCATTATATAATGACGAGCCACCTGTGAAAGCTGTAGTGGCTATATATAGGCAGCCAGGCAGGCATGTAGTGTACGTGTGTGTGTGCGCGTGTGTTTGTGTGTGTCCCTAGCACTTGTCAGGCACTGTTGCTAACAGCTCAGTTAGACTGTACTGCCTCTGCAGGCCCATCAAGGCTGTTGTACTCATGTAAACTAATTTGCTCAAGCCTGCTCACCCTTTCTTTACTTGTTTACTAATTTAATTAGCTGATTTACCATCATGTATACAGCACTGAACAGTAAATACACACATAGGACAAAACATACATGTTCACTCTATTGCTTCCCTTACAAGCACCGGAGCACATTTGAACTCTGTGTAGTTTTAAAAAATACAAATACAAATGTGTTTTTCACAATGAATTGCAATGTGCTTAAAGTGCACAACGCGCTAAGCGCAATGCATAATATAGCCTATACTGCAGGCTGTATGATATATTCATAATATACTCAGCATGTCACATATAATGTGCAGAAGGCTTGTTTGACTTCATTGTAATCCTGCAAGATGTGCTCCTATTTACATAGACCTCCCATGTGAATGCAAGTGTGTGCTGCTGCCACAGGGCGATCATTATGTAGTGATTCTATACACAAAACTCAGTGGGAAAAACTGATACAGTGACATCAATAGCCATGCAAATGCTGCAAAGCCTCTAACCAAAACAAATTACATCCAGTAGTACCCCTCCTCTACTTTACACTCTCTAACTCGTTCTTTATTCTCTCTCTCTCTCTCTCACACACACACACAGTCTCTCTCTCTCAGACTTTGAAGTGGAAGCATTGTTACATGTGGGAGGCGAGCAGGTTATGATTCAGTGGGCTCAATAACGTCAGGATGCTCAGCCGTTTAGTTTGAACTCTGGAAATATGCTCATGTCAGAGCTGATCTCGATGAAGTTGTCCCGGGTGTATTAGGACCGTGTGTGTGAAGAGGAGGCAGTTGATATAGGTCAACCATCGCATCCCCTTCAGGGACAGGCAGCAGGCTCACCGGGCCTTTGTCGTCTCTATACTCTACACCCACTGTCTCCCTGCAGGTCAATTTGATGCAGAATACTGCTGGCTGTCTTCTTTTCAACCTTCCCGGCATTACATTATGTCCTCTGCTCACTTCGCTGGCTTCCAGTCATGGCCCACGTCCAATTCACACCGTGGTGCTGCTGGCCTGCAAAGATGCACAGGGGAGCTGCACCCTCCCACCTGCCAGGCTGAGTACTGGCCTGCCTGTCGCCTCTTCCTCCTTTCCCCAGCAATTTAAACACTCTCACAGTTACCCACTGTGTACCATGCATGCACATATACTACTGTACTGTACATATACACACACAACCATATTCCTAATGATATATGGCCATGCAAGCGCACGCCGTGTAGGTGGTACTTGCAGCAACCCATGTTAAGGGCTTGTCCAGGGGTGGATTCGAACTGCCGACCCTCGGCTTGGGAGTCCGACATGTTAACCGCAACGCCAAGAGAGCTAGCTCCCATGGCGGAGCTGATTAACATGCCTTTATACCTGGCGAGTGAGTTTAACCAATCCACTCGCTACCACTCGGGACTCACAAGGAATCCGCGCTGATTCAACTCGGTTACACACGCACACACAGACACACAAATATACGACAACCGCATACACATGAGTTAAAGCACGCATGTTTATACACATTTACACACTTTCACGATAATCCAGTCCACACACACAAATCAATAACAGCCCACACACAGACAATGTGAAAAGTGTCAGCATGGCTTGTCCAGCTCTTGGCTCTCATGCTGCTATAGAGTTTAGTTGTATCTGTAAATCACAGTGTGGTTTAAATGATAGACTGTCTACTATGTGTTTGTGCTGTGTTGTTCAAACTGCCACTGCTGCTGCTGCTGCTGGGGTCCTAATGGTTGCTGCTCACCTGTGGATCAGACAGCTGAATGAGCAACTCAAAGCCCATTTAGACAAGGCCGGATCTACCATAGGGTAACCTGCGGGCAGGTTCCCAGGGGCCCCTCAGCATGAAGCCCTAAAAAACATGGTCGGCCTCTACAGAGCTATTCAAACAAAGGGATTCAGTTATATTTAGAATCTGGAGAGACCACAACATTTCACTCAGACAAAAAAGCAGAGTGAAATCCTATTGGGGGGAAGGGGGGGGGGGTGTACGGCTAGTCCGGTCTTGCAGTTACAGAGGTAGCATGGTACTGCAAAGTCCCATTGAATGTGTCCAGTATAGGCCTATCTGTCCTCTTTGCACCAGCCCAGCCCTTTGCACTTCAGGGCCACTGCAGCCTGCTTTTTCTTCTTTCAAATGATATGAAGTGGAACAGAGTAAAAATATATATATCTCTCCAATGTACAGCTCTTACTACTGATTGCCAGACCTTTCCTTATACCTTCTATAACTTTTGAAAATAATTTGAATTTGATAAACAGCTACATCTTTGGGAGAAGCAACACTGCAGTAACTGATTACTTTTCCGTGCATTGCATGTAAGTGAAAAGTAGGACTTCTACTGCTGCATTTGTAGACGTTATGGATAGAGACAATTATGGACTGTAGAGAAACATTGTCAACATACAATAGCTTACTCAATACTATCTTATAGGATAGGCTTGAGTAGGCGATTGAAGACACACTAAATATAGAGTGCAGGACACCATTAAAAAATGAAATATTTGAATCAGCAATGTACACATGATATGAATGAGAATCAGACTGACAATAGTGTTAATAGTAGCGATAATGCCAATACGATACAGAAAAATCCCAATGATCCAGTGTTTCCACCCCAAGTATTCAATAGAGGAAACTATATGATATTCTACAGTAACATTTCAAAGAAATCCAGATCATGTGATCTGCATCCAGGAATAATTCTCTTATGTTTAATTCATGGGTTCTAAATTAGAATAGGCCAGAGTCGACTCCTTGTTGTTGGGGTGGGAGCTCAGTGAACCTGTAAAATATTGGACTTATATGACTGCTACATTTAGATTAGAATTTACTGTGTTCTGCTGCCCAATTGATATTCACGTGTGGATCATTCTGGTAACAGACAGAAAAGTGGAGATGATTAGGATGTAGTTTAATAATGGTAAACAGAATGTGGGAAAATTGTCTATAGGTACAATACACTGTAGTCTGATAACTATGAATATATTATACTGAACAATGCTGCATTTTCAGGACCCAAAGGTGGTTTGGAGGAATATTAAGCACTGGCTGTGTTGTACTGTATTACCAAAGCCTCCCATGTCCTTCTATATAATATAAAGCGTGATGAATAAGATTATGTGTGTTAAAAGACCAAAAAACATATTAAAATTGTACTTACCCACCCAATGGCCTTGTTTTTAGTCACGACACAAATTGTTTTGAAAGTGTGGGACCCCAGGAAAAAAATTAAATAAATAAATCCAGTAGACATACTGCCGCTACAGTAGGAAATTACAGTAAAATGTACACCACAGTGCTATGTACTTACACATGTAGCTGAACTGCCGACAGGTTTCCGAGATGTAGCTTAAGCCTTAGGGAGGCAGGGAAATTATACTTTTCATAAAATAATTTTTCACTCCAGAATGCTACTATACTGTTTATTCATTTTGGAAAATCTGCACTTCTTGGAGTTCATCAAACAATATAATACAGATGATTATTTAGAAATCTTTTTATTTGAAAGCATGGGTGTTAAACAAGAACAAAAATACACAATGTTCCAACACCTACTTTCACATGTGGCAACAATCATTTGAACAGAAGCTGTCCCCCTTGTACAAACAGTTGAGTTGGTAGATGTCCTCCATTTGGAAAGACTAAACCAAACTGCAAAAACATTAGCTATATTAAACGATCAGGGAAAGAGAAATGATCTTTTCTAGCTGGAGCACAATGATTAATACCGAGCCCAGTGTTGCTGCACACCGATAGAGATCAACAGTCATAAAACAGGCTGGTGACATCATCCATCACCACCATCCATCATCCAGACCAGACCTGTCAGCAGGGTCCGTACTGGTGTCACAAATCTTGTTACTGACCAAACATGCCAAAACTGCACAAATCTGGGAAATTAATACATTAATGCCATGCATAGATATTATGATACAATTTATCTGTGTGTGTGTGTGTGTGTGTGTGTGTGTGTGTGTGTGTGTGTGCGTTCGTGCGTGTGTGTGTGCGTGCATGTGTACATTATAGTACATTGAGATTTCCCCTCATGAGACCACTGTCAAGTCAAATCAAAATCAAGAGCAGGATTAAACTGATCCTGGCTGACAGTGTGTCAGTTTCTGCTTATAGGAAGGAATCAAAAAGAATAAATGTCATCCCTGAACAGTTGAGTAATGATCTTGAGATTCCTGACAGTGAGACATCACTCACATATGCACATGTGCGCACAGACATACAAATGCACACACACTCTACGGGGTGTCAGACTCATATTAGGTAGAGGGCCGGATTTGTTCAACCGAGACCTCATGGGGGCCAGATTTTTTTTTTTTACTAAAATCAATTCGACTCATTTACCAATTTACTTCACAAAAGAAATACTGCTCTTTCCATTTCTCTTGAAACTGCCTGCATTCCGTGTCAACCTTTCTCTTTTTCGACAGCATCTTGTTGATTCCTTTGTTTTTTGGTAGGTAGCCGAATGCGCGATTCAATTCCAGCGTGGCATCATGGCGGCTTTGTTTACACCTGATGACCTACTGACATACTTCCTTGTAGTGCAGGTTAATTAACTTATGAATGAACTCTTAGCTTGCTGTAATACCCTGGTTTCTAACCATGCATTATTTGTTTATATCACAGTCTGTTACTGTTGAGTATTTTGTTGTTTTCTTTATACTATACTTCAAAGGGTTAAATTGTTGATTGCTGTCTTGGAATCACAAGTAATAGTTGTCATGGTTACCTGAGGAACACTTGGCCGTTTACAAGGCTTGTTATTGGGTTGGCGAGGGGAGGTCCTGAGACGTGAAAAAGTATTGCACGAGGGGAGGAGACTAACGAGGAAGAAACGGGGAATAGCGGAAAAGCCGAGAGGAACCTACACAAGTACTCGCCGTCGCGGTTTTGTTTGATTTAATTGAACTGTAAAGTACAGTAGCGTTTCTGTTAACGTGCCTGACGGGCGTGAGATCGGGACTGTCGTCTTTGCCGAGTAAAAGAGTGCTTTCTTTGCCGTGGAGAGAGATTGGTCTACACGCGTGCATGTTCGGGACTGTCCTCCTGAGAGGGAAAGTGATTTCTTCTTACTGTGAAGAGATATCAGTCTAAAGCGTGCGTGTTGGTGACTGTCGTTTCTGCCGAAGTACAGAGTGCTTTTCTAACTCTTACTGTGGAGCGAGTCAGCTGCAAAACTCCGTGACTGGGATTGTTTAGCTGCCGCTGCTGCACCATTGAGGGGAGAAACTCGGTGTTCGTCACCTGCCTGCACAGACGGGGAGGCATGAGACAACGTGAGCTGTGGCCCCGCGCTGAACAGGGATCCCCTGCTCTACTCATCTCTGCTGTGTGTGGACGGGAGATAGGATCGGCTCCGTGTCGGGTGGTTGGGTCACCAACTACCGTTCTGTGACGTGAAGAGGATTTCCCATTGGCCTTTTCTGCACGTGGAGGTAATCTGTTGCTTTCAAGTTTCTCCTGAGCTCCAACTAAGCGCGCCAACAAACCGTCAATGCAAGCTTGCTTAGAATAGAACTACAGTAAAATAGGAACAGAGTGCACTCAAAATAATCGGGTAACTAAATTGACATTTGGGGTTTATCTATTTTATTTTCATAGTGTTGGGTTGTATTTTTGATGTGAATAATAATTCATTCATTCCACCCATTCATTCAGTTAAACAATATCAAGAAACTGAGATACTGTGTGGTTGTCTTGTTATTTCTCATTAAAGGTAGAATACGTGAATAAGGTAACTCACATTTCCATATTAATATTCTATTGGGGTATTAACACCCAGGTTGTTCTACTGGCCTTTCATGGTCATTTCTAAGTGTGAGAATTATAATTAACCCTAGACTTGTTTATCGCACATGGAGGTGGCTCTTTCACCATTTTACTTAGTACTGTTGATTAAAGGGGTTTGATGCTTTATTACGAAATATAAAGTATTCCTCATATAACGAGCCTATGGTGAAAAAGGGTTACATTGCTTATTAGCCATACGTAGTTCATGATAATGGGGTGCGAATTTAATAATAATAATAAAAAATAATAAAAAATAAAAAAAATAAATTAAATATTCCAAAACATCTCGCGGGCCGGATGAAACCTGCCCGCATGCCGGATCCGGCCCACGGGCCATATCTTTGACATCCCTGCTCTACGGGGTGTCAAACTCATAGTTTACCAGCCACATGGGACCCAATTTTAATCTCCAGTGGGCCAGACAAAGAAAACAATTGAATAATAACCAATAAATAACAACACCTCCAAATGTTTTTTTTTTTTTTTTAGTGTAAAGAATTAGGGCTACAGGTACATTTTAAGAATACTGTTTCACATAGGGTTATTTCAGCTCCAATAGGCCTAATTCTTCTCTATAGACCTATTCGCTAACCCTGGACGGCGCCATATTGTTGACATACTGTCCTGCAGCTGACAACTAGTAACAGCCTTATTGTCGTTTCTGTTCCATTACAAAACAGCGATGGTGATGACAGCAATAAAAACCCCAGAGTTGTTGTTTGTATGCTGCCATTAATGTCTGTAATAATAAACAAAAGAAAAAACGAGGTGAACAGACTATGCTGTGAGGAGCTGTCAGAAAGTTTCACCTGTCTCTCCTAACTATCCACACATCTCCTGTGTGCTGACGTATCCTCAGTCTCGCTCCCTTCACGTCTGTGGACGGTAGAGATAGAAACAAACCACGGGGACTTTATTGCTGTCATTACTACAGCCATGTATAATGCAGGTCACCATCTGAACACAACAGGAACGATACAGGTAACGCTAACGGCGGCTAGCTTCCTATAAACGCTGCTCTTACATAGGCTGTCACTTGAGAGCTGCAGCGCTATGTCGACAACATGGTGGCGGTGGGCATGCCTGTACGTGTGAGTTACGTCAATCGAATAAGGTCTATAGTCTAGGCCTAGGGTAATGAAAACAGTTTAGGGCATTTAGTGATCAATACAGAAAACATGAAATGGCTCCTTCTATTTAACTTGCTCCTGCAACCTGCCACCTCTTTGCCTTCACAAGTGTGGATCGGATTGGACCCTTTGGTGGGCCGGTTCTGGCCCCCGGGCCGTATGTTTGACACCCCTGCTCTACATGCATGTGTTTGGGGAACTTACTTGGTATGTATCACAAGAAAAGCCCGTGGAGTGGTGGTTAAGTTGGATGCTGTAGTTATGCATTAATGTTGTAAATAGCCTGCATCGATGTACGTAGATTGTTACTGAAATACACATACATACATAGGCTACACACACACACACACACACACACAAACACACCCATTCACACACACACACACGCGCGCGCGCACACACACACACATACAAGCTTGGTGGGCTGCATTATCATGATTATAGACAATAGTAAGTGTTTCCTGTCTAACGGAAGAGAAGATTAATTCAGTGTCAACAGAAGAGGATTCACATCCTTTTAGCACCGTCTCCCTCTCAGGCAACACTTTCACACCATTTTAATTGGTCTCCAAGAAAGTTGCAGTCGACTGAGTTTGTTTTTCCACAGTGCGTCTCTGCAGCAGTGCTGCTCGCAAAAGCTCTTTTTTTAAATGGATTTACATTCAGACTCAGAGATGATGGAATAGATTTCTGTTCAACTTTTCAGCTTCACCTTTATCTTTATTGTTTTAACAATATTCTCACCTCCAGGTCAAAACGCAAAAAGCTACCGTGTGTGTGTGTGTGTGTGTGTGTGTGTGTGTGTGTGTGTGTGTGCGTGTGCGTGCGTGTGTGCGTGTGTGTATGTATTCCTTCCACAAAGCACTTGTTTGTTGCCCGTTAGCCTGGTTAAAAGCATTGCAATAACGTCATCTCACATTCTGTTTCAATGCAGAACAGTATGTGAGTTCACATGATCAGACACCCTATCATTGCACACAGCCACAGGCCACTAACAAGTTCCTCCTGCTTCACTATCAAATTTGACTTTTTTAAGCTTTTCTAATCCAGCATTTGTGCAGTTGACTCGTCCTCATTTACAGTGAATATGAATATGCTGCGCTATGATGTAAAATAATCTCCTTTACTCACTGCACCAACTATATTTCTATCCCATCATCATAGCCTGTGTAGTCGATGTTTGCAAAAATAAATAAATAATAAATACATGTTAAAATTAAAAAGCCTTTCCAGAGATGAGCTTGGCTGTGAGTGAAAGCCTGAGGCGTCTATGTCAGCATATCAGATAATATATATGTGTGTGTGTGTGTGTGTGTGTGTGTGTGTGTGTGTGTGTGTGTGTGTGTGTGTGTGTGTGTGTGTGTGTGTGTGTGTGTGTGTGTGTGTGTGTGTGGTGGGGTGTGTGTTGACTTGTAATGGCAAAATGATGTATAAGCATGGCTGTGTTAGGTACTGTAAGCAAAATGCTGTAAGGCAGATCCACTGGAACACACACCCAGCCAGCCACAGTCTCCTCTATGCATCCAGGTCTGCATGAAAGCAATGAATAAGTCAGCATTTCTGAATGATAGCTCAGTAACTAGGAGTGACAGTTAGAGACGTAGCGTAGAGAGTGTAGAGTAGACTTTAGGATCTCAGATGGGAGTGTGTGTGTGTTAGTGACTGCCTGCCTGTGCATGTGTGGTTATGGTGCCCTGTCCAACCCCTACCTACTATATACACGTCAGCACTCTCAACCAATGAGTTAGATATTGTTTTAAATGCAGAGTTACGTTTAGTGGCTGACTGGGTTGAAAGGAATGAACTAGTTCTCAATATTTCAAAAACTAAAAGTATGGTATTTGGCTCTAACCACACCATCTGTAAAGATCCAGTACTAAACCTTATATTAAAAAATTTAAGTATTAGTCAAGTGCATGAAACAAAACTGCTTGGTATTACCATAGATAATAGATTATCATGGACAACACATATAAATAAGATAACTGCGAAAATGGGAAGAGGGATCTCTGTCATTAGGAGATGCTCATCTTTTTTAAGACCCAAAGCCACTAAACTTGTCACTCAAGCATTAATTCTGTCAAATCTGGACTACTGTCCAGCAATCTGGTCCAATGCCACACTTGATATGATTAGGAAACTACAAATGATACAAAACAGAGCTGCACGCATTGTACTCAATTGCAATTACAGAACAAATGTTGTAACAATGCATAAAAGTCTTAACTGGTTATTTGTAAAAGATAGATTGCTTTACTCACTGCTGGTCTTTATTAGAAATATTTCTGTGACAAAAACTCTGGGCATTCTGTATCAAAATCTATCCTTCAGTAAGGACAAACATAACCACATCACTAGACATGCTACTGTGGGTAACTTCACTCTTCCTAAAGTAAGAACAAATGCTATGAAATTAATGGTCATGTATAGAGGTATGTTCAAATGGAACTTGCTCCCCAGAGACATCTCTAAAGAGAATGGTAAAACAAAATTTAAATTGTTGCTGAAGTTATGTTAAAAACTGTGTTATTATGTTAAAAACTGCTGAACTGTTATAGCGCACTGATATTGTATGTCTGATAACATATACCTTATATATTGCACTACTTAAGTTACTGTACTTTTACTATTTTGTGTATTGTATTTTATGTATTACTGTACTTGCTATGTGATCGGACCCCAGGAAGAATAGCCGTAGCATCCTGCTGCGACTAATGGGGATCCTAATAAACTAAACTAAACTAAACCTCACAAATGGACGTCATGCTGCTGATGAAGAGAGTAAGGGGGGAGAGAGAAAGAGAGAGATAGGGAGGGAGAGAGAGAGAGAGGGAGGCGGAGGTTGTTGACGTCAGTTCCAGATGGGCAGTTGTACTGTATGGTGGACTGGGAATACAACTGAGAGTTCAAATACCCACATTCTCTCTCTCTCTCTCTCTCTCTCTCTCTCTCTCTCTCTCTCTCTCTCTCTCTCTGAAGGTTTTGACATCAGGTTTCCATCCATCCATCTTCAGCCGCTTATCCAGGGTCGGGCCGTGGAGGCAGCTGTTCCAGCAGGGGACCCCAAACTTCCCTTTCCCTGGCCACATTAGCCAGCTCTGACTGCAGGGATCCCGAGGCGTTCCCAGGCCAGTGTGGAGATATAATCTCTCCACCTAGCCCTCGGTCTGCCCCGTGGTCTCCTCCCAGCTGCACGTGCCTGGAACACCTCCCTATGAAGGCGACCAGGTGGCATTTTTACCAGATGCCCGATCCACCTCAACTGGCTCCTTTTTACGCAAAGGAGCCAGTCCCTCACGGATGACTGAGCTTCTCACCTTATCCCTAGGAGAGATGCCAGCCACCCTCCTGAGAAAACCCATTTGAGCCGTTTGTACTGTATCCACGATCTTGTTCTTTCAGTCATGACCCAGCCTTCATGACCATAGGTGAGGATATAGGAACGAAATTCGACTGGTGATCGAGAGCTTTTCCTTCTGGCTCAGCTCTCTTTTCGTCACAACGGTGCGGTAAAGCGAACACAATACCGCTCCCCCTGCTCTGATTCTCCAGCCCATCTCCCGCTCCATTGTCCCCTCAATCGAGAACAAGACCCCGAGATACTTGAACTCCTTCACTTGGGGTAATAATAATATAAGGACTCATTCCCTACCTGGAGTAGCCAATCCACTGGTTTCCTGCTGAGAACCATGGCCGTAGATTTAGAGGTGCTGATCCTCATCCCAGGCCGCTTCACACTCGGCTGTGAACCGATCCAGTGAGTGCTGAAGGTCAGAGACCGATGATGCCAGCAGGACCACATCATCTGCAAAAAGCATGAATATCACAAACAGGATAGGTGACAAGGTGCATCCCCTATACAGGAGCTCCATGCAGGACTCCCTTCAGGGTCTCCAGGAAGGCTGAATACTCTGAAATGTTGTTAGATGCATAAGCACATACAACAGTTAAAGTCCCCCCCTCCCGCCATAACCCTTGGCGGGAGGGAGAGGCAACCCTCTTGTCTACTGGGGTGAACTCCAAAATAATGGCACTCAGCCGTGGATTTGTGAGTATGCCTACACCCACCCAGCACCTCACACCATGGGCAACTCCAGAGAAAAATAGAGTCCAACCCGTAACCAGGAGTAAGGTTCCCGAGCCGAGGCTGTGCGTAGAGGTAAGCCCCACCAGATCTAACTGTGAGCGCTCCACCTCCCGCACAAGCTCTGGCTTCTTCCCCCCGTGAGAGGTGATGTTCCACATCCCCAAAGCCAGTCTCTGCACCCGTGTCTGGTCCGTCAAGGACCCCGACCTTCACTGACACCTATTTTGCAGCAAACCCGACCCCAGCGGTTCTCCCCGTAGATGGTGGGTCCGCAGGGTGGAGTGTCCACGTTGCTTTTCTTGGCTGCTGCGCCAAGCCGTCATATTTCCAAGCATCTTTATTTCTAAACATGTAAATGAAATTACATGAGTGCATTATGAGCAAGTTGTCATGCTGGTCCCCTGAAATGTTAGTGTAACACACCTAGCGCGAGTGATCGCCTAGTTTGCAGGTAGATCTAATTTCTAGGTTCTAAGAGGAGACTGGTATATGATGAAGTGGTTACATTTCCATAAAATTACTAATTCCTTCCCAAATTCAATAACTCACACCAACAACCGTATATCTTTTTGATTTAACTTTTGTATTATTGTTTCTTTTTTTCTTATTTTGTCTTTTTCGTACTTTTGTCTTATTTCCTTTCAGTTAGAACAATAACATTCCATATTACCTTTCGTACACAATAATACACAACCAATTTTTCTTTTCTTAACACATTCACTGCCAGCCTTTTTTCAATACTGTAGTTAGCTTCTGCCAGAGGGTTTTTTTGAGGATTCTGGCTCATTTTACAAGAGCCGAGGATTCTTTTCTGCTTTGACTTTTTGAACACAAAGTTCACAAAAGTACTAATAGAATGTGTGCTTTCTCTGTCTAAAAGAGTTAGTTTGTAGAGTTAGTAGTTATGTAGATATTAGCCGTTGAGTACAGCATGGTTTCAGAGATTTTCAGAGAGTTTTGAGATAAATGGATTTTTAGAACCACCTCACGTGCCTGTGATTATGGGTGCCCTTGGGCAAGTCTGTATACTGTATTGTGTTTGTGTGTGTGTGTGTGTGTGTGTGTGTGTGTGTGTGTGTGTGTGTGTGTGTGTGTGTGTGTGTGTGTGTGTGTGTGTGTGTCTCCAAACTCCTCCCTCCGTCTGTGCTGCTGCTGCTGGCTCCGCGGCTGCTCTCGGGCAAGTCTGGATTACTGTAAAACGGGCTTGTTCGTTTCTTGGGGTGTCGGCTGAGAGCTTTGATGAAGCTTTTGCGATTCTGGTCTTATGCTCAAAGGTACTCGAGTGTGTGTGTGTGCGCGCGCGCGCACGCGCGCGCGCGTGTGTGTGTGTGTGTGTGTGTGTGTGTGTGTGTGTGTGTGTGTGTGTGTGTGAAATCGAAAGCGTTTTCGCCCAGCTATTTCCTTGAGAATGGCTTTCTCCCGCGGCTGTTTTTGCTGGCTTTCTCTCTGTCTGGAGAGCACTGTCGCCACTTAGCTGGTCGGTAAAATAGATTATACACATTCTCTTCCTCCAATATTGGTATAGGAGACGTAAAAGGGGTTGATCGATGTCCCACCGTCAAAATTTTTTTTTTTTTTTTTAAGCCGAGATATCTCGTCTTTGGCACTCAACGGTTGGATCCTGTAAGCCGAGATATCTCGTCATTGGCACTCAACGTGTTAACAGGAATTATTGAAAGTAGTATCTCTGGGCATGAATCAAAAATGCACCTGCATTTCAATACTAATTACGACCTAAAAATAAATAAAAGTACTAGTTTATAATATTTTTCACTGAATCCCAAATATGGCTTAGTTCACTATACAACTAAAGGTTTAGCTAGGCAATTTGGTTCAGACCCAGAGTAAGCTAATTGAAATACAATGTTGTTGAGCTCAACCAAACAAAAGGAATGAAAATAATAAAATGAGATCTCAAAAATAAGAGTCTTAGTTTGTCTGTCTGAGTGCACTCAAGTTCCTACCACCATTGTTCGCAAGGAAAACTGTCCATCCTGGCTCCCCGTAGGATTGAGATGAAGAATGTGAGGAATGGTTGATTCTGTAGTGGAGGCGAAGAATGAAGATGATGATGCTGATGGAGTCCAGGAGGCAGTGGGATGTTGGTGACTTGGGCAGTACAGTTCAGTCTGTAGTCTAGTCTCATCAAAAAACCAGCCTGCACAAAAGGTGGAGAATAATCACTCAGTTGTCGATATCAACATTTCACTTGTGGTTCTTCTCAGGACATCAAATACATTACATTCTTACAAATATCTCAATAACTATAGTTTATTTCAACATTCACTTGACACATTTTAGCTTAAACCCCAACTTGTATTTGTCCAGCTTAATGGACTAACTTACTGAAACAATATACAGCCACAACAAAAACGTATAGGCCAAAACATTCAATGTTTCTGCATGGAGGTAAATTAACAACCACTATCTTACATTGCTCTCTAAATGATAGCTTCATCAGGTTAGTAGCTCATCCCGACTGGTTTTAACATCAACATATATCAAGCTTCAAGCAGCAATCATGGAGGTTAGCAACAAGCACAGCGCTATATACTGTTTTTAGCCTATTAGCTTAGCAGCTAACTCACCGGAATGGCCGATACAAATGGCCGTTCTGGACGGCCGACAGCTCCGTGACTGTTGTGTAACTTCTATTTCAGCTTCAAAGGATCTCTCCTATTTATCTTTTCTCTAGTTTTCTAGTTTAATCAAGTGTTAGAGTGTTCAACTCTCGGCACAAGAGCACTTCCTTCTCTAAATTACGCCACCAGAGGGCGCAAATGGACCATAACTGAGAGGCGTAGTTATTCTAATCACAGTGGGGTCATCCCTATGTTCCCCGGGTCCTATGTTCCCCGGGTCCTATGTTCCCCGTTTTTAACACTCTCCGTAACATTTGGGGTGTCTATCCGCTATGCCGACCACCCGCAATGCCGACCTTAGGTTTAGGCGTGAGGGGTGGGAGAGGTTAGGTTTTGGGTTAGGGTCTGGGGGAGGTTAGGAAGGGTTCTATGTTCCCCGGTCCCACAAAAACGGGGAACATAGGACCCGGGGAATATAGGACCCGGGGAACATAGGTACGCTCCCATCACAGTCACACCTGTCTGATTGACTTTATTTCTTTCTTTAAAAGACTGCTCAGAGTACACTGGTTACATTAGCATTCTACTGCCATATAGAATATGAAATCGCATGCTGTCAGGCTGCGTGCTATTGCTTCTTATGCTGACTGGCACGCCATGTGTTAGATGATGGTTTTTGTTGGTTAATGCGTAGTCTCACAGGGTGAGACCCAACGTCTTATGTCAGCAGGCCTCCAGTGACGGAGGGTCTAAATCACAAGTCAGCATTTTCAGGTTATGCCAGAGAAAATCCCCAGGCTCCAATAGTATCATGGTAGTCCTGCTCTCTGCGTGCATTGGTGCATCGTTCAAAATGTACCGCTCACGAGTTGCGTCAGGCAAGGAGGTCAGTGGTTGGTCAATTCATATGTCTGTCACACATTTTGGTTTTGGTCTTCGGGGGCGCTCCTTAACCACTTTTCAAGAGTTGTACACCAGAGACGTCTGGCTACTGCAAGACTAGTTAATGCTAGTTAATGGGCTGACATTTATCGGTCCCTCTCATTTTCCACTCCTACAGTGCTATATTCAAGGTATCAAATGTGACTCACCACAGCGTTGTTTGTCCTTGTGAGAGCAGGTGTAAAAATTCAATAGGCTTAAGAATGGACTATCAACAAATCAAAATTCTTCACAAGATCATATTATTCATGTGCACGTCATCATATGCACTGATGAAGGCCTATAGTGTAGGCTGAAACATTTGGTCTTGATACAATAAATAAGAAGGTTCGTTCAAGAATCATTTTGATTTGTTGAAGTGCAGGTCCTATGCATTGCTATGGAAGCCTATTGGATTTTTGTACCTATCCAGATGCATCCTAGCCACAGGTGAACCGCAACTCCATTCCCATGCCCAGTTCATCTCCAGTCCGTCCCCTGTGGAACCTCAGCCCAACACCAGTTCCTGTCGCTTTATCAATATTAGCATCCTGATCTTCATTCCAGCCCTTGATCCAGAGCCAAATCCAGATCCAGATCTGGACCCCGAGGTCTCCATTCCCTGCCCCTGATCCAGCCTCGCTCTACCTGGGGGTTAGATGTGGGTAAAGCATCAGATTTAATGACATCTATGCACAGTCCCTATATGAATAAGTCATCCAGCCTCTGCTTACACACCCATAGTGCTCATCTATTTTTCAGGCCAATGCATTTGACTATCTCTTCTCTCCGTCTCTGTCTCTCCCTCAGTCTCTGTCTTTGAGTCTCTCCCTCTCTCTCTCTCTCTCTCTCTCTCTCTCTCTTTCTCTCTCTCTCTCTCTCTCTCTCTCTCTGTCCCTCGCAGTGTAAAAGGTACAATGTTTTAAGCCCATTCAAGCTGCAGTCTGCTACATATTTTATCATCTCTGTTGTCTAGTGAGTAGTGAGTCATTCACTATTTCTTCAGAGTCTGTAGGGGTTGTTTCTAATTATCTCAACCCGTGGTTGTTTATGGCTGTTATAGGAAGACATGGGGTGGGGGGTAAGAAGAGCATTGATTTCCCTGTTTATAGAATCTGTGCATTTGAACTTTGACCTTGAAGGATTATGGTATTTCCATCTACTGCAGGCCTTTATTCCTCAAGAACATTTAGATTTTTGCAGTCAAAGAAGACTGTCAAAATGATCAGCTTCCCTTTTGTTATCTTTTGATTGTGCATTGTGCAGTAGTTTCCGTTCTATTTAGAGAAACAGTGAAGGCAATTTCAGATACCAAATATCGGCTGCTTCTCTATGGTGTCATTGGAGAATTAATGCCATTATGACCAAGCCCTTTGCATTCCCCCACAGACAGACCTGGGCTTTGAACTATTAAATGATTGATGGTTGAGATGAAAGTGAATGTAGGTCACCATGGGTGAGGGTCCACAGAAGCAGCATAAATCAGACAGGGATAAATTAACCAGATATCATGGAGGATAATGGACCAACCAGCCCCATTACAGGTATATTCAACAGCCATAGCTCAACAATCTGTCTCCTTAGACACGGAATGCTGGATTTTATAGTTGTTGTCAATGTGATCAGGTAGGGAATATAAATGCTTTGTGGTTTAAATAGGAGATGAGGGTATGGTTTTATCTCTGAATTTAACAATAGTAATGATAACATGATATTTGAGTAATAATAGTCAATAAGCTATTTTATCCATTCCTTGAATGATACCTCAATGTACTTGTTAATGTTAAAATAACTTTTTGCCCTTTTCACTCTACAGTATATTTACCTGAAACTTTTTCAAGGCAACACAGGAGATGGAACAGATTGCCATAAGAGTTGTCTTTTCATCCAGCATCTCAGACAGATTTGGCGTTTGTTTGAGAGAGATGTGTGTTCTGGACGTCTGCTCTCTGATCTCTGTTTAAATCATGTAAAAATATTCCCCTCTCCTCATTAAGCAGGTTCACTCCACATTTCCACAGACAGGATGGCAGGTACACAAAGAATGACGCCGAGGCATCTGACGATGAAGAGACCTGAGCACAAACAAAAACAAAGCACACCTGGGTAAATAGAGCACAAATACCTCTGAGTCATAGGATGCCTTAGCACAAGCTAGGAGAGACTGTGACATTCAAATCTGGTCATTATGGTGCAAATAAGGAATTTGAAATTTGCTATTCAATTTTGAGTGGGTTAAGTTTAAGACAGAGCTTATGCTCAAATATTGTTCAAATATTGAGCCACATGCTCTTTGAAGTAAATTAAAATAGGTTTGCCCATTTTAAGGCAGATGTCATCTCTCGCTAAGCTGGCTGAAAGAATTCCTTTTTAAATTTGCATAATACTGTACAAAATATGAAGACGTCAAACTGTCAACTCTTTTGCTGACTTTTAACAACATCTATACATTCTTCTACTATAGTACATTGTTGTGTATCATGAAATATTCATGAAGACATAACATCTATATTGCATTACCACTTGCCCCAGATTTCAGCTGTGTTTTTGACACAGATTAGGCTCTCTGCATGGCTCTCAGACACACTGTACACAACTGGTCCTCTAAAAAACATATTCGCCACAGATTCTTCTCTGAAAGAATGTGGCTTTATCTCTGTTTGTGAAAGCAGCACCGGGTGAATAGTATCAGTTTCACTCTAACATTAGAGATCAACCACTTGTCTCAGCAAAAGGCCTGAGTTCTTCTTCTCTGCATCTGTGAGAGAGAAAATGAGAGGGGAAATTGAAATAGGGAGTGAAACAGGGTTATAGCAAAAGAGCAAAAAGGAGATGAATAAAAGGCAGAGAAAAAAAGTCAATTTGGGAACAGATGGGCTGCAAAAAAAGCAAGAGAAAACAGCGAGTCAGACAAGGAGAGAAAGAAAAGGGGCGAGGGCCACAAAGAGCTAAAGCTACAGAGTCAAGAGTAAAGGGCGAAGAGAGAGAAGGGAAAGTTCTGTTGTCAGCACGGAGAGGACGGCAGGTGATGGAAGGATAATGACAGAGGGGCGGAGCCTGCTTGACCCCTGTTGACCTCTTCCTGGACGCGGCTGCTGGGAAGCATTGAAGGAAGTGGAGCAGCAGCAGCAGCAGCAGCAGCAGCAGCAACAGTGGCGTTAATGTGATGGGATGTCCTGCTGCCTGCCTGCCTGCTAACCCCTCTTCCTCAAACTGTGATGCGTGTTCCTGTCGACCCACACAGTCACCTCTGTGGGACGAGGCTGCGCTCAAGATGAACACAAACACACTGAGATGGAAGGGCACAGCACAGCACAGCACAGCACAGCACAGCACAGCACAGCACACACACACACACACACACACACACACACACACACACACACACTCACACACACACACAGGCACGCACACACAGACAGACACACAGCCAGCCCAGCTAGCTAGCCCCCCCCACACACACACACACACACACACACACACACACACACACACACACACACCATCTCCAGGTGACTCAACAACATTCATAGCCAAGGACGCTTTCACTCAGGACAGGACACTGCACTACGCACAAGGCAAGGACAGTGTTGAAATTGCCGTCCAGAGGAGAAAGAGGAGGTGTGTGTTGGACACAGAGAAAGTCTGCCTGAGATGGCAATAACAAAAACAATATTATCACACACACACACACACACACACACACACACACACACACACACACACACACACACACACACACACACACACACACACACACACACACAGTGCAGGTGCAGCTACTTTGGTTTACTGAGTGTATAAAGCCCATTATCCCACTCAGTGCAGTTTCACATTGATGCCCAAATGGAAGCTTATTGCTTGATGAGTGTTTAAAGGTTACACATAAATTACACTGAGATGAGACCATTGATCATGTTGTGATTATTGAAGCCAAATGGTAAGTGACTAATTCCCTTCAAAAGAACGGTTGTTTTATTTGTCATTATGCGTCATTATGGTTTACTCCTCATGTCTGCCAGACAAAGTTCAACTTTGTGGTTTTTCTCTCTTGTGGAAAAGCTGCCTTGCCTTGCTCTGCCTTCACCACCCCCCCCCCCCCCTCCCCCCTCCCCACCTCCACCCCCTGAAACATCAAAGCAGGACCACACTGGAACTTCAAGCCCATTTTGGCACGGCCCTCCTACCTCCAGATCCACTCATTACAGCTCGTACAAGACATCAACATTATTACTCGTCAAGCAGCCACAATATAATAACAGCACAAAGCACTTCAAAGACACATCTCACATTTCAAGGGGAAAATCAAAAGTCATGGATTATACATTAGGAAGGACTGATTCAACCTTCCAAAGCAGCTGGGGCACAGTTCATGTTATCTGGAGCGAGACCCAAACTTGATAATGAAGATTTATGTTAATGTAATTGAATATACATTTTACATAATTTTACAACGAAGCAGGCCAGCGCTGTGGGTAGACTCCTTAAAAAAATAAATGAATAAATCTCCAGCCGTAACTTTGCATTTTCAATGTGGAGCCTATTTTGCATCTAACAATAGGATTATGCAGCACGCAGCGAAGTGTCAGTTTAGTCGATGAGGTTGAATTGCAATACCTCCATGGTTTGGAGGGGCTCAGCTTTTTCATGTTTCAATACTGCCCTCTTGTGTCTCATAATGCAAAATAATTTAAGGGTGATTATTTGAGTTTTGGGATGTATTTTTGACAGTTTTTGTTATCATTGCTTAGTACAGTATGCTTTATTACTCACCTAGACTTTATTATTGTCTTGGAATATATATATATATTTTTTAATCTACTTTTATACTGTTTTATGTTTGTTGTTCAACTTATTGGCAGAGTGAAGATAATGCCAGGTGTCTGATGCCTACTGTAAGGAGTTCAAGTGCATCACCACCACCAGGACACTGGAGGTGCTTGCTGGTAAGAATAAGCTTTTTTTTGTATCTTGCCTCATAAGGTTGTCCTGTTTGTAAATTCCACATGTGACTTACAGGTGGCTGTTCTGTGCATTTGTCATAGGTTACATGATGGAGAAGTGTGGCTGCAGCAAAAAAGCTTTTCTGAAGATCGTCAAGGCAAAGTTAAATTGTGATGATAAGTAATGCTATACATGATTGTTAAAAGTGTAAATACATGTATGATAATATTCAGTCAATTTAATAAATGTATTTGAAATAAATCTTGTGTAAGCTCATTCTTGTTTGATAAGAATAATTGATATGCACCATAATAGCCTATAGCATGAAAATGAATAGGCAACTAGTAGCAAATGTGTCAGTTTTCAATAGTAATTCAAAGGGGTTTGTGTAGCAATGTAGCAGTGAAAAGAAATCCAATAGTGATCAATAGTGCTAAAACACTACACATACAGAAGGACATAGTAATTCCATAGGGATTGTGAAGGCATACAGCAGTACCATTGACAGTACAGCAGTACATGTGTAAGCATTGTGTAGTCATTCAAAAATAAACCTGAAGGATTGAGTAGTTTTTATGTAGTCATTTCCCAAAAGCTAAATAGTAAGACAGAAGTAAATCATGCAGTGATTCAATAGTCATTCAAAAGGGTTTGTGTAGAAAGGAAAATAAATTCAATAGTGATAAAACACACATACAGAAGGATGTAATAATTCCATAGGGATTGTGAAGGCATACAGTAGTAAATGTGTAAGCATTGTGTAGTAATTCAATAATAAATATGAAGGCATGAGTAGTGTTTATATAGTCATTTCCCAAAAGCTAAATAGTGAGACCGAAGTAATTAAGTAGTAATCATGCAGTGATTTAAATAGTCATTAATTGCCAGTAGTGATCAGTAGTAGAACGGGCCAATTCTCTACTCATTACTACCGAAATCACTACATCAATCCTCAATAGCAATCAAGTAGTGGAACAGTAGCCTAGGTAAACCCAGCCCCCACGTGACCTGCTCTCTCAGTTCCCAGTCAGGTCTGAGAGCAGGTCACGTGGGGGATGGGTTTACCCAGGCTAGTGGAACAGTAGGTTTTGTGTAGATATTGTATAGTGATGAGTAGTGATTCAGTAGTACTTTTTCATGAGGGCTACTTGATGTTTGTATATTCATTGTTGTAAAAAAAAAAGATGATGTAATCACTGAGTTAGGTCCTTTCCTATTTTCTTTGTGAATGTTAAGCCCCAGTGGTAGAAAACAGACGGTAACACAAGATGGTGTGACATGTTTACTCAGGGAAGGGGTGTGTGTGTGTGTGTGTGTGTGTGTGTGTGTGTGTGTGTGTGTGTGTGTGTGTGTGTGCGCGCGCGTGCGCGCGTGGGTGTGTGTGTGTGTGTGTGAGGGTGCATCTTTAATATTGTGACCTACCTACTTCACGAAGAGGGAAGTCAACATTTTCACCATCACCGCGATCTGACTGGGGCATGGCAAAGAATATCGCCAGCCCTTCCTAATGTCAGTGACATGTCATGTAATTATTCTATGAGTGGCTGTCCCAGTTATCTCCACACCCTTTAATTTAGCCTGTGGGTGGTGTCTGTCTGTCAGTCCAGAGTCTCCACCCTATGAATCGACTACCACCTCAGAAATGACCAGTATGAGAGGGAGGGAGCCCCGCGTACCACCAGTGGTACCCGTACCACAGGTTGAGAACCACTGGAATAGAGCATACGTTCTGTGCTTAATAAGTGTGATTTTGCAATGCAATGAACGGATTTTACTGTGTTGTAGCAACCTTAAGCTTCATTCTACAATTTACTTGGATACTTTTGACCAAAGTAGTTGTCATATGAAAAATGGACACTGGCTCACTCATGTCTAACCTGCAGAGAAAGGCACAAACACCACAGCATGATTCATGATTCGAACATCCAGCAGATGAACAGATGAACAGGGATGCTGGTCGGTAGGCCTTTTGAACTGGTCTCAGCAAACTGGAGTCCAGTGTGTTGAACAACAGTGACATCTTGTGGCTATTCAGGCTAGCTGAACCATATGTCGATGAGCTGAACCAAGGGGGGGGGGGAGTTGGGGGGCACTGGGAACATCTGCATGTGACAACATTTACATGTGACAACACTGCCTGCAATACGATACAATAAAGGATGCAATTAATCTGTCAGCTGCCTACCAAAACAAAGGCAAATAGAAGCTCGTTCGATTTGCTGTCATAAACTACAAGGACCACAATGCATTGCACCTAAACAGTCATCATCGTGACACATCTTCAACGTTAAGGAAAAGCTTCCTCTGATGCCTATTTGTATTTGATAACTTTGGGGAGAGCTATTGGTTCCTTCTTATGGGTTGCATTTTGAGTAACTTAGTAGCTGCTGTATTGGCAAGCAGCTGAAAGTGTGTCATGTAACTAATGCTCAGCCCTCTAGCTAGCCTCGTAACGCTAGCTTAGCTAAGGTCGCTGGCTAGCGAGCTTCTCAAGCCATTGCATGCTAGCTAGCTGAAGAGGTTGCAACTGTAACGTCAGGTATATTCTTCAAAGAGCAGCAAAACATCGGGTTAACCGTTAACGTTACACCTAGGGGGCTACAAACTAACAGTACACGGTGAGTAGTGTACTGGGAGCTGTATTTAACGCTATACATTAATATTGATCAGCATGTGTGTTAACATAACATATCGTTTGTGCTGCAGATGGTTGGCTATTAACTTGACAGCTAACGTTAAGTTAGCATGATTCGGGGGCTTGAACACACTTTAACAGATATTGACAGCATGCTTAAAGGGATTTATTGAGACACTTCATTAATGGTACTACTGTTTAGCAATCTGAACGGCTGACAGCGTCAGTCCGTTGTGTTGTCATTATTTTTCATAAGGTTAATGTGTTGGTGTAGAACGTTATCACGTGAGTTGCCACACGGAACATGACCCCAATTTCATCCAGTTTTAAAATACTGCTGCCGTGTTAGCCATCAAAGTAGTCCTATGACAGTCTCTAACACCCGAGGGGTTGTTTTTCACTTGGAAAAAGTTGAGATGTTGTGATGTGAAGTCGCTGTTAACGTAAATAATGTCATACAGTATCTTACTGTCATACATACTGTCTTGGTGACATCTGGACGTCCATTCAAAGGTCTGACTTGCCTGACATGTAATGTGAGGGCAGCTAACTCGATCGTTTGTTAGTAATAAAGCAGTCAGACTTGCATTGCTTGCTAGCTTTGTGATACTGATAGTGATAGAGATTTAGCTCATTTGTGTGGGTCAACTATCTTGATATACTGCCTGTGTCTCACACGTTTTGTGATCAAAGCTTCTATGCTGCAGGTGGGACAAGTGGACTAACTGGGTTGCATTAACCCCCCCCCCCCACCAATTTAAATAATTGGTTTTTATAAACTATTGTACAATTTGTAGTTGCTTGGTGCTAGTTTACAGATATGGGATGTATTCTCTAGCTAGCATTAAATGATAGCTCATCTGGTATTGTCTTTCCGCCTACTAAAATAACTAACATAGTTCCTTTGTAGACAATTTTGTCTGAAATTGATTTGTTTCATAGCACTGAGGCCTTAACCATGCACCTAAAATACTTTTCAGTTACCTACTTTTCACCTGCATACTGTGACAATCATTGTGTCAAATACAGTGTTTTCAGACATGACTTTTTTAAATTGCACTGTGGTTACATTATTTCGCCAATTCTGGACAACACACACACACACACACACACACACACACACACACACACACACACACACACACACACACACACACACACACACACACACACACACACACACACACACACACACACACACACACACACACACACACACACAAGCAAGCTGATCGCAGGTCAACCTGCTGACAGGGGTGCTGCTATTCTTGGCCGTCTGACGGGACGGACCACTACCTGATGGCTGATGCATCACTGTATTAAAGCACATTATCTCTCTTGATGATAAAAAATAAAATAATAGTGGGAAAGCAGGCCAACAGGATAAGTTTAGCACTTATGCACTTTTAATCTATATGTCAATATTGCCAAATGGGTTCCATTCTTGTTCGCAGTGGGTTCTTTCTTGACGGTAGTGCTACCAGGGTTTCCCCCTGCCCATCTACTCAAAGGTGCACAACCTTTGTATCATTGGCCACTACCTTTGTTGAAATTTGAAATGGTTGAAAACTCTAACTGTGTACAGTGCTGCGTACACAAATTGTGTACACCACACGTCCTACAGCCTTTGCCACCTTTGTCTAAAAAATAAACAAAAAAAATCCAGGGTAAACCCTAAGTACTAAGTATGATTTCATGTAGTTTTAGACTGTGGCAGAAAAGGTTTAAGAAAGCCTGATGTACCCAGTGCCAGTGCTGCTTAATTTCTGCCGGATCCTGCCGGAAGATCCAGCACTTCACGGTTTTGGACTACTGCATGCCGGTACCTATTTGTGGGTGGCTGTAGCTCAGGAGGTAGAGTGGGTCGTCACTAATCGCTTTGGATGAAAGAGGTCGGTGGTTCGATTCCCGGCTCCTCCAGTCTGCATGTCGAAGTGTCCTTGGGCAAGATACTGAACCCCAAATTGCTCCTGATGGTGTGCCAGCACCCTGCGTGGCAGCTTGCCACCATCGGTGTATGAATGGGTGAATGTACCTACTGATTGTAAAGCGCTTTGGATAAAAGCGCTATATAAATGCAGGCCATTTGACCATTTGTGTGGACCCGGCCCCTGTGGTGGCATGAACCATTTTCTTTTTTGTCTGCTATGTACTGGTAATAATCCCAATAGGGCCCAACTGTCATGTGACTTTTCGTGACGTCATTTGCCCCAGAAGTAAGTTCTGCATTCATTTTCTCCATAGACATTTTGATAAATCCTTATAACAAGTTTTAAGGCTTGAACCAAGCCAACCCGTGACCTACTGAATCGTGAGTGACCATCAAACATTCGGTTTAAGCAAGAACAAAAAATAGCAACGGTTATTTTTTGACTGTTGAGCTCTATATTTCTGTATGAAGGCAGGTGATTACCCTATATGAGGTCATTTACACCTGGCACTAACATGTGTTTTCTGTGATCACTGATCAGATTGCAATAGGATAGTGATAGACCACATTAGCCTGATTTAATTTACACCGGGCGTTAACATGCGTTTTGGATGATCAGATTACAAATCTGATTGCTCATTGGACGAGTGTCCTCTCAATCTTCAATGTGTCTTGGGGGCATTTACACCTGTACTTTCAAGTGGTCAAGCACTATCAGATTGCAATCTCATCACAGAAAACGCATGTTAGTGCCAGGTGTAAATAGAGAGCCGCAGGATAGGAATGAGTCCGGAGGTATACTTCCGGGTTCTTCAGTGGAAAAGTCTATGGGATTGAACATGGCGGTTTCGCTTAAATGCATAAAATAAGGTACTGTATGTGGTTAACAAAAGTTTATGGGGAATGCAAATTTGGATTCTGCATAATAATCTTCACAAACGTGAATAACTTTTATGACTTTTGGAACGTAATACGTAAATGCAGTTTTTTAAAAATGCGATTTTTATAAAACGCTTCAAAAGGCATAAAAGTTATTCACATTTGTGAAGAGTATCATGCTGAACCCACATTTGCATTCCCATTATAAACTTTTGTTGACACAGACCCTATTTTATGCATTTAAGTGAAATCCCCATTCTAAAACCCCATAGACTTTTCCAGTGAAGAACCAAATGGCGACGTTTTCTGGATACAGCCTACAAAAATATGTCATCCCTGCGGTACTCTATGGCCTCTATTAGAAACTATCAGTGTTGTCACTTGAGCAATTGTGATTAGTGATGTCACTCGAGCAATTGTGATGTCATCAGTGTGTGCCAGTCCAGAGTCTCCAGTCACCCTAGTTTAACCAAAATTCTCATACAAAAATCCCATTGCCTTTTCCCCCTATCTATGAACCAGCATCACAGGGTCTTCCGTGGTAAGCCTACAAAAATAGGTCATCCCTGCGCCACTCTATATGCTTTGTTAATGACAGTCAGTGCTCTGGGCTTGATCCAAAACACTCTCTCAGTCCCTCTCTTCTTGCCTCTCTCTCCCTACTACTGTAGGACATCTGTGGAAATATTGTGGTGGGAATACAAGCCAGGATGAACACGTCCTCCTTACACTGGTTTCCCATGAATCTCACCTGGACGTTGAGTATGTTGTGAGAGGAAGTCAACACAAGGGGACTATAAACAAGAACCATGAATCTCCACCAGGTCCTCACAGGGGCTGTCAACCCTGGAGACAATTGTTTCTCTGTAGGGAGTGTCAACAATGTGCCATTCACGGTAAGATATTTCAGTCCCTGGAAGTATTTCCCTCCCAGCCATTCAGCGGCATTTGTAACTCTAGCCCTTAGTCTTCGAATCAGGCCTAAATAGAGAATGGAACTTATAGTGGTGTTGTTGAGGAGTGCTCAATTCTCCCTGACCTGAATATATATATATATATATCATTGTTAGGGTTGGACATAGATTGTGCTCCATGACTGGAATATAAAGACAATGTCTGTGACCGACTTTGCACACTGGGATCTAATTAGCAGACTGAATCTGATACACCTCCTATGGAATCTGTCACTGAGTGGATCAATATAACACAACTATTTCTGCCCCTCTGTCCACTTGTGAAGGAGGCAAAGGACAGAGATGTCTGTGGAAAGTCACGGTGAATCGCAGCTCATAGGATCTCCTCCCGAGAGCCAGGGAAATTGAGTGTAGAATGTCAGTCAGTCTTATCTGCTTGTACTCCACAGCCAGCAATATGATGGCATGTCTGATAACAGCCAGCATGATGGCAGGACACTCAAAAGCTTAATTTCCGGTTCTAGTCATCCTTCATGCAATTCTCTCTGGATGGGTTTGAGAGTAGGGCCATATGAAATCAGTTTTATTTTTTCTTCAAATTACATTTTATTTTCTTCCAAATTCTGTTTTTTCCATTTTAATTTTAATTTAGGGGTTAGGATCGATCTTTCTTTCTTTCTTTCTTTCTTTCTTTCTTTCTTTCTTTCTTTCTTTCTTTCTTTCTTTCTTTCTTTCTTGATGACTTGTCTCTCTCAGACAGCCTCTTCGAGTTGTTTCTTGTTTCTCAAAGTGAAAACCAAGTTGTGAGGTGACATACGGATGGGTCCCACGCAAGACCGGCTCCCCCTTTCAAAACACCCCAATCGCAAACTGAATCATTTCTCTAGGCCTATTTATCGAAAACGGAATCAATTCTCTAGGCCTATTTTACAATTATGAAATCATTTGGGTGACTACAATAATTAGATCTACTTTTGGTTTTGATAATTCGGCCTACTTTTATCAATTTCAGCCAAATTATGGAAAATTCTCCAATATTCCATGTTTTACAGTTGATTAAATTTGTATTACCAAATTCCATGATTTTTTCATTCATTTCTCATTTTTCCCATTTTGCAGAAATAATATGGCCCTATTTGAGTGTCCTCATCTATGTCCTTGTTTCCCCTCTCTGCTGTTCTCATGGGACAGGCTTATGCGTCTGGCTGTGACGTGGTGATTTTGGGAAGTGACTTTGAGCGTCTGCAGATCATCCCAGGTGCCAAGCATGGCAACATCCAGGTGGGCTGTGTGGACTGCTCCCTACAGGGAGGACAGGTAAGAGCAATGTCCCAAGTTGAAGTCTCCCTCATTTCTTTTTTTGTTGCATATGATCCCTTCCCTCTGTGCTCCATGAGTCCTGCTTCTCCACTGCACAATTTCTGATCAAACAGAAATGTCATAAAACTATTTTCAAACACAAGAACAGTGCAGTCTGGATGGAAGGTCATCTCATTACCCATATTATCAAACTTCTCTGGTTAGTGGTACTGAGCAGATACTGGTACTGAGCAACAATGCTGCGGTCAAACAGAAAGTGCCACTTCCTGGATTGCTACATTGAGTCAACATTGTTATTCTGACCATTTCAGTCAGAGTGATACGAAAGGCAGAAGTGATCACTGCCAGTGCCAGGCTATCATTGTAGTCTAGCATTGATTCTTACCTGCGGGTGATGATAGCCTTGTCAAAACAGCAGACCTGATTTAATGGATTTTTTTTAGTCACCCAATCAGCCACCACTCCCATCATGTGGTACTTTAATGTGATTCAGTTGAGATAGGACTGACCCGTTACCTCACACACGACACGCCTCTAGCACTATTTGGTTAAGCATGCCCTATTGGTATGCTTGCTAACTCCAACTCATTTCCCCACTTCATGTCATGTTATTTTACCATGCTGTGTGAGTCTCCACAGCACCTTATATTCCCTGTGCTCATATTGTCAGCTTTTTAGCACATAATGGGATATGGTTGTTGTTGGGCATTAAAGGCCTAGTAGTGCAATGAAAACACGTGTGTGTCAAGCATCTTTGAGTTCTTGAAAAGCGCTATATAAGTTCCATTATTATTATTATTATTATTATTATTATTATTATTATTATTATTATTATTATTATTATTATTATATGTGCTTGTGGTAAATCATTACCACATACATTTTGAAACATTTCCGTAAACAAAATGCTATTTGCTGACTGCTGTAAATAGGGAAGGGTGGAACAAGCTGCAACATCCTCTTTGCAACAGAAAGCAGCAGGGTTTATATGAAATGTGCCATTTGAGAAGCACACAATTCTTGTCACAGACTGTGACACCTTTAACAAAGGCCATGTTTATGTAGAGTCACTCAAATCATTATTCAGTGTTGTGGACATTTGATTAACACCATCCTGATCAAAGTTCTGTCAAATAATTAAAGATTTTCATTAATGGTCTGATTGATTGACCGCGTGTTCATAGTTCATTAGATGGGCGTTGTGTAGTCTGTTGTTGGGAACAGTGTGCATGGAAGCGGCAAAGCAAGTCAGAGGTGCTTTGGTAGCTGTCGAGATCAATGTAGACTGGTGTTGGATGATGAACTGGAGGGATAAGCATGGATTTTATGAAAGATAGAGCAAGGTACAATCACCATTATAACCTGAGAAAAAGAGAGTTTATCTTTTTATTGCCTGCTTTTTGCTCGATGCCACTCTCAAATTAGGCCCATGCTTGACATGACCACTTTATTGCTTGGACAAGATCTATATTGTTAGTTGTTTTACAGGATAAATAGGTGACATTTGGGCCTGCATTGGAATGTGATGCAGCTTGAACAACTGCTTTTCTTTGGCTGTCAAGCCTGAACAAATGGACTACAGGACCTGCAGGCCGAGCTGTATCGAACCATGTGGAAAGACACAACCAGAGTGGAAAAATAGCATTTTCTCCTGGAAAAAAAGATGTGTCATTGTGCCATGAGCCATTGTCTGTCTGCATTAGAGTGTGTGTGTGTGTGTGTGTGAGTGTGTGTGTGTACATGCACATGTACGCACATGTGTGTGACTCACTCCTTTGTGACATTCAGTGTCTCTGACAGTTGGCATATTATTTGCTTCATTAGACAGACAACTTGTATTATCTAAGGTCCTAGCCCTTATTAAGCTTGTTATTTCTGTTCCCTGCCACAGAGATTTCACCCACTCAGTGTTTAGCAGCATAGTGACTGTGGCTCCCGTGTAGGGCTGAGCCATAATTCAATATTATCATTCATCGTCTTTCAGTAGAATCATATCGTGATGATATGAACAATGCTTTTATGAACAATCATTTTAATTTCGTGACACACATTTCTAAATTGATCATGACAAAGCAAATTTGACTTAAAAACTCTGATAAAATGACGTATGTTTGACATACCTAACATTACCATTTGTTTCAATGAGATGAACATGAATTTGATTATTTAATGTGATTTTGCATACATGAACCATATCATAAAATATATATTGATATTGAGAAATATCCTTGTGATTTTTGTGATATTGATTTCGACCATATCACCCAGTCCTACTCCATGGTTAGTACTTGAAGATGTAGCCTCACCTAATGGAGCTGTGCCTACTGTAGCCGAGACACTGAGTCAACAAGGGATTGCCAATGGAGGAGTATCTACTTTAGCCGAGACACTGAGTCAACAAAGTATCGTCATATTAAGCTGGAAACATGCTACGTCAGCCTCGACTTGGAGTGTTGGAGACGACACCTACACCTATATACTCGAACGTCAGCTTGACGAGGGGTTGGGAGTGGAGTCCCCAGCAAAATGAGTAAATTGCGTGATTTCACTACGATTTCAATCACTAGAAGTCAACCCAAAGAGAGAATGTAGTGCATATACTTGGTCATAGCTTTCACTCTCTCCTGTTATCTCCTCATCTACATTATATTATAGTTGCGATGTTCACGTCAGCTGCGTCGCACATTTTCAGGGAGCTGCTCCAGCAGGCTCGCCAGCTTTGACGTCGGTTGTAGCATGTTTTCCGCTATAGGCCCATGATATTATATATATATATATATATATATATATATTCTTTTTTTCCCTCTTTTTTCAAAAACTTAATGTTCAATAACAGTGACTACACTACACTCTTGCTGCTGAGACTTTTGTACAATATAGGTTGTTCCTTTCATTGGTCCAAATTAGGAAGTTGTTTTTGTTGCACTCACAATTCAATGTTTAAATGATCAAAAACAAACAAACAAAATAATTTCATTGCAAAATGCGATCTATATCAATTGTTGCTACATGTAATTCACAGTATTTCAAAAACAGAGATGATTCTGAACATTTAAGTCAAACGCTGGTGCAAAACTAATTTTGTAATGAAAGTTAATGTATTTGTGGTTCTTACTGTATGTCCTTAGCCTTACTTGTGTATCTCACACATATATGCGCACGCACGCACACACACACACACACACACACACACACACACACACACACACACACACACACACACACACACACACACACACACACACACACACACACACACACACACAAAATACCTGATGTTGATATACATCTTTCTTTCTTTTTTCAGATTGCAGCTTCCTATGGAAGCATTGTGTGTGTATTTGAGCCAGTCCAGCCCCCAGATCAGAAAGACACATCATCAACTGTGAGTACACACCTTCCAGTCATAATCTAGTTATTCATGTATTCAGATCATCATCCTGCAAAATGAGACATTTTTTCTTTGTCAGTTATCTTGACATTTCAAATAAAGTAGAACATTCTTGATCCAAAACCATCAGAGCAGTGGAATGCATTGAAAGTCTATACCAATGCAAAACTTAATAAACGAATGTATAGTATTTAGTACATTCTTATTAAAATGATCTATCATGTATTATTTGGAGTTTTAATGGAGTTTTAATGTAGTTTGAATAGAAGCAAGGAAAGACGGAAGATAACTGCCGTATTAACTTTACAGTCGACAAAACCTTTTGTATTCCCACATTTTGTTTTGAATTTAGTCTGTTCCTCTCCAGTGGTCAGGTCAGATTATATCAATGTTTTGCACAGTGTTCTTTTGTTAGAGAAGTCCAAGAAGTCCAAGAACAGTCACAAGGAATGGAAGGCTTGTACACATACCGCATCTTGAACGCAGCCCAATACGTCTTTCCCAGCAAAAGGTTCCTGAGATTTATGGCTGCCATCCATGTGGCCTGGTCCCATGTGATTCACATGAGAGCACATTCACTGTTGCTTCTTACATGCAACAAGACCTCCTGATATGAGGGGCCACAGATGATGAATGGTGTTTTCTAATGTTGTCTTTGTTTTTGTTCTTTGTGTCCAGAAGTTGAACTGCCAGTGGCAGAAGAGTGGTCAATTTGTTTTGCAGTCTATAGTGCGGAACCTGGCCTGGCACCCCACAGGTACTATTGAAACCTGAGCACGACACAAACATAATATGCAGTATTAAATCTTCAGAATGTAAAAATTACAAGAATGGTTTCAGCTTTTATGTAGGAATGAGAATTTCAGTAAATTGTCAACAGTTGTGCAGTTCTCTTTTTTAACAGATTGTCCACCCAATATCAAACTAAACACAAACGTATCTGATGTAACGGGTGAATGTGTATATTGTGCACGCAGGCACCCATCTCCTAACAGGCTCGAGTAGCCTCCAGTTGTGGTCCAATGGTGACGGGGTGAAAGATGAAGTTAAGGAGGAAGGGAAGCAGACAGAGATGACCATAGGCGATACACATTCTCCCTGGAGGTGCATCTGGCACAGCAAGTAAGAACTGAAAATTACAGAATGTGCACTTTGAGTTGCAACCCCCATGAATTTCACCTAGAAACCGAGCGCTCGTTTCTAGCGTCCCCCACTGGCTCGCCCGCTGAACTGGACATTTCTACCCTGCCTCGCCCTCGCAGATGCAATGCGTCCGCTGCGCGACCTCGCCCGTAACTGCAGTTGAGCAATTGTGCGCCGCCAGTCGCCTTATTTCCATAGTAGGATATGGTCATTGTGTTTGCTTTTTTGTCATCTAGTGAATACCTATATTGTTTTACCATTGTCCTGTATTTGTACAGTAGGTATAACACTATTATCAGGTATGTCGTAAATAGTGAATGCTGCTTTAGTCAAACCAAACTTGAGCCGTCTGTCTAAGGATATTCTACATGGATGAAGCATATTTTACTTTGAATTGAGCGATTTTGATTTTGTCTTCCAGCTTAAAGTACTGATATTATTGTGATTCTGTTTTGTGTGTTGTAGAACAGCCTCTCCAGTCAATCTAATGAAGTTTTCTTCTGATGGGGACTTCTTTGCTACTGCTGGACAGGTATGTTGGCTTTGTGTATACTTGAACCCAGACAAGAAATGTACTCTAACCCCAGTCCCCAGGCCCAAACTCATTGAACCATATTACTGCTCTTCTCACATACTATTATTATCATAGAGACCCACCAGCCGCCCACCTGAGGCCCGTTTTGGGTCCCAACCCATTGTTTAATAAAGCAGGCCTTTGAAAACCGGTGCGACAGAAAGAGAACTGCTTTATTAAGAGAAGAATGTGGTAGGCTACTTAACTGTGTCAGTACATGAAATTGAGCATCTCATAGCTCCAAATATATTTAGTTACATGCATTCCATCATTCGTGAAGATTTGTACAGTTCTATTCTAATTGTAGTATGCATAAACACTGTTTTGCATATCAAACAACATGCACAGGAACGATCCTCTTTTTCAATGATTTTTCTGTTATTATTTATTATATCTGCCTTTGTCATATCATATCCTCGTTTGTCTCGCCTCTGCAGGACGACTGCCTGGTGAAGGTATGGTACAGCACCAGTAAGTGGCAGTCTGGGGTTTCCAAGCTCTTCACACCTCCAGAGCCCAGCATCAACAACACCCAGGGAGAGCTGGCTTTCTCCTTTGTCTACCTGGCTCATCCACGCTCCGTCACCGGCTTCTCCTGGAGGAAGACCAGCAAGTACATGCCACGGTATGAACACCTGGAAAGGTTGCATCATGAGTGTTACATGCCACGGTATGACCACCTGGGAAGGTTGCATCATGAGTGTTACATGCCACGGTATGACCACCTGGGAAGGTTGCATCATGAGTGTTACATGCCACGGTATGAACACCTGGAAAGGTTGCATCATGAGTGTTACATGCCACGGTATGACCACCTGGGAAGGTTGCATCATGAGTGTTACATGCCACGGTATGACCACCTGGGAAGGTTGCATCATGAGTGTTACATGCCACGGTATGACCACCTGGGAAGGTTGCATCATGAGTGTTACATGCCACGGTATGAACACCTGGAAAGGTTGCATCATGAGTGTTACATGCCACGGTATGAACACCTGGAAAGGTTGCATCATGAGTGTTACATGCCACGGTATGAACACCTGGAAAGGTTGCATCATGAGTGTTACATGCCACGGTATGACCACCTGGGAAGGTTGCATCATGAGTGTTACATTTCTGTTTTGACTCTTTGTCACGGCTCCCTTTTACAGCCGTCATTTGTTTCATTTATCATCTGGCTCATTTGCTAGACAATGCTGCACATGGACACTGACAAGTTACAGCAACATTATAACTCTCTAATACAGAATAAGAAAGACAGTTGGTAGTAAACATCAAGTAGCTGCCAGGTTAAGACAATAGCCTTAAGTAGGTTTGGATGATTTTGACTGAAATGTTGTTGTTGTTGGTGTAGTAGTAGTAGATATTTGTGATAATAAAAATCACAAAATTAGTCTTGATTATTATTTGAGAAACCTTTTTTTTTATAGGGTTAGGGTTAGGTAACCGGTAACAGTGAACTATGAGCTATTCCTTTAACATCTCAACTATTTTCAACTACAGCAGGCCTTCTAAGTGTCATGAAATGTGTCATTATTGCAGATATACAAATATTCTAGAATTATGAATTGTGGAAGCAATCATATGATTTATTATGCAGGCATTAGATTTTTTTCTCTATAACACCATTTTACAGTATATGAAAGAGTCATCAATCATTAACTTTGGACAATATGTTGTGATAACAACAGCAGCTATAGCCACTTAATAAAGTTATATAAAATAGCTTCCTGCGGCCTAAAGGACATGTTTCTGCTGGAATCAGAGGCATTATGAAAAGCTGTAAAAGAGTTTTATAAGCCTTTTTACACTGGCATTTATTATTATCTTGGAATAAAAAATGCATGCCTCAGGAGACATAAATCAAAAATTTTACAGGCCTATTTTACTGGCTGGAAGTTTTGTCCTGCTGCTTTGCCAAAGGTACAGTAGTTCACCGTTTCTGCTTATGCAGCCACCAACTATATTCCGTGGGTGGGATGGAAATTAAGGTTGCAAATGTAACATAGGTCAGAGACCCTGCACGGCGGTCTCCCAGTACAGCTTCCAGGTCTGTTCAACTTTGTTTCAGCATCTGACCTGTAATTGTCCTCTGACTCAAATGATAATATGACACCGTTCATCACCATTTTAGCATGCAAGAGGTTTAGTTGGGAAGCGATTACTGTAACTTTACCCGTCACGTCAGACAATAAGGGAACGTAATTTTTAGGCGAAAAATTTATGCTGAAATTTAAGCTCATTTACTGCTGTAAATTGAGCTTTAGGGGGCGTGGTAATTGTCCTTTGCTGTCAGTCCTCAAGGCATGCCTGTTTGACACTATCTAGAAGGCCTGTCTGTGCAAGGTGTTATTACAGGCCTCTTTAATCCACCTCTCAAGCTTCTGTGTTTATATCTACCAATTTATTTTACTACCCTCTTAAGCAATTTGGTGTGTACTGTACTGTAGTGTTGACCTGCTGTAACCACAGGATTGCTATCAGTGCCATCTTGATCACAGAATTACTACATGTATCAGAGTCATCACTGGGTAACGGTCACCTTCACTTTACGATCTTGACCTTATCTACCACCTGGCGTCTGTTGTCCATCATGCTGCTGATCAGTAATGGGTGATTGCCATAATTACTGGTAAGATCATCGCCTTCCACTGGACTTCAGCCTTATCCTTTTGACTTTTGTCCTTCTTCTCTCCCAACAGAGGTTCAGTGTGTAACGTACTGCTGACCTGCTGTAAGGACAGCGTGTGTCGTCTCTGGGCAGAGACGCTGTTGCCAGGCGACAGCCTCCTGTCTGGTCACCATAACAACAATGGCAGTGGTCAACACACTGACCCGCTCAGAGCTACTGGTACCAGCAGGAAAAATGCCTCCAATGAGAAGTCACAAGGACGAACACCACTAGAGGTAAGCCAGACTCTGGCATGGTGCAGGCTGAAAGGGTTTTTAATTATAATGCTGATGTATTTTTCAAAGAAGAATACAGGCACTATGTTCCCCCTTCAATTAAATCCTCATAAGAGCATAAGATTTAACAAAGCAATATAAAGTAGCTATACTATAGCTACGTTGTAACCCTTCTCAAATCTAGGATTAGTTTTACTACTGTACTTTGGCACTTGATGGAAAAACCTTCAAGGTTGACAAAAGCTAAACCAACCTTTCCAACAAGGGCTTGCCCAGGGACAATACATGCCACAATGCTTGATGCTCTGGTTTGTCCTGTTTGGCCCTGCATTTGAAAGCAGACTGCTGTATATTCACCAGTGCTAATGTAGCACATTAGGCTACTGCAGAGATAAGAGAAAGAGGACAAGAGAGAGGAAGAAGGGAGATGGAAAAGGCAGCGGAGGCTTAGTGGAGTTAAAAGGGAAAATTAATTGGCTATCAGACATATGAAGATAGTTTTTTGAGCTTTGTAGGGCTTAAGGGGAACACCAGTGAGGGATAATGGCCTTGTTTCTGTAATCCGTGCTACACCTCGAAATATTCTTTTGGACTTTTGCTCTTGCTAGCTCAGAATTGTAATAGTTGTGTGTTCAGCTTTGGTTGACCTAGGTTGTTGCTGAAGTGTACACGTAGGCCTAACTATGCCTCAAACACAATACGTGCATCCATTTGAATATGGCCATTTACATGGTTATGGGCCTCACTGGCAATTACAGAGCTCGGGGCACTCTCGATTACAGGAAAAATAGGTATGCAAATTCCTTGGCTGTGCCCTGAGGAAAGTCTGTAAGAGTACATGTGTGGAATTATGCATTCCAATTATCACAGATTGTGCAGGACGAACCAGACACCGTTAACTATGTCTCTGTCTTAACTGTATCTTTCTCCAAGACTAGCTGGATGGACGAGAGAGAGACCAATTTTAAACTACATTTTTCTGTAATGCCTTATATTAGGGCGGGATAAACGGAACAAGATTTCTTCCAGATTCATTGTACTTAATTAAGCCCGAAGTTGCTTGATCAGGGTGCTGTTTGAAAACCTATGGGAAAGACAGTGATGTGGGATTTCTTCCGCAATCTTATTTTTTGTGGCACAGTTTAATTGAGGCTAAATTGTTCATTTTTTGTAGAGTTTTCTACTTTGATATGAACTTAGCCAATCAAAAGTGTGTGTATGTGCTTGGTGCATGCACATAATACTCAAATCGTGTGTATTATATTATCATATTATCATATCTGTGTTTGATCTCACAAGTTCTGTGCAGGTATGTTGAGCAGGCAAAACTTTCTAATGAGAAGCTACAATCTTACAGCTCTCTGTAATCACCCTTCACCAGAGGAGGTGGAGAATCACTGAAAATCAAACATAATTGTATCCCCCAAACCCCAAGCTGCTAAGAGGATTTCCTTTTAAATAGTACCAAAATAAATCCTGGTTCTTCACTCTCATATTTAACACAGAGAACTTTACTTACAGTATGTTGTATGTCTGGCCCGCCCCCATCGCCAAAACACAACATGATGCCTGTGAAGTTGTTTAAGAAGATCTACTTTTCTTATTGATTTGCCTATATGTTGAGCTTTGGAAAAAGCACTTTGATAAACCCAAGCCTATCTACGTATATTCTTAAAATAAGGATTTTTTTTTGCCAAAGAAAGTCACTTTGGCCATGTGTTTGTTAATCAGCTTGTATAATTGATGTTCTCTCTTGCAGTTGAATCTGCAGGAATCATGGCATTCCTCATCTCTGCGGGGTGTGGCCCAGCCGTCTCTGACCGGCTGCCCGCCTCACCATCAGAGCCGACACAACAACCACAAGACCGGCAGCATGCCCCATGCCAATGCTCTCTGCCACTTCCACATCGCTGCCAGCATCAACCCTGCCACAGGTTAGACTGAGACACATGATCAACCCTGCCACAGGTTAGACTGAGACACATGATCAACCCTGCCACAGCTTAGACTGAGACACATGATCAACCCTGCCACAGGTTAGACTGAGATGCATCAACCCTGCCACAGGTTAGACTGAGATGCATCAACCCTGCCACAGGTTAGACAGAGACACGTGCCAGCATCAACCCTGCCACAGGTTAGACTGAGACACATCAACCCTGCCACAGGTTAGACTGAGACACATCAACCCTGCCACAGGTTAGACAGAGACACGTGCCAGCATCAACCCTGCCACAGGTTAGACTGAGACACATCAACCCTGCCACAGGTTAGACTGAGACACATCAACCCTGCCACAGGTTAGACTGAGATGCATCAACCCTGTCACAGGTTAGACAGAGACACATGCAAGCATCAACCCTGCCACAGGTTAGACAGAGACACATGCCCGCATCAACCCTGCCACAGGTTAGACTGAGACACATCAACCCTGCCACAGGTTAGACTGAGACACATCAACCCTGCCACAGGTTAGACTGAGACACATGCCACATTCCCAGCATCAACCCTGCCACAGGGTAGACTGAGACACATCAACCCTGCCACAGGTTAGACTGAGACACATGCCACATTCCCAGCATCAACCCTGCCACAGGGTAGACTGAGACACATCAACCCTGCCACAGGTTAGACTGAGACACATGCCACATTCCCAGCATCAACCCTGCCACAGGGTAGACTGAGACACATCAGGCCTGCCACAGGTTAGACTGAGACACATGCCAGCATCAACCCCATGTTTCAATCTTCTGATGAAGATCGTTAAGATCGAAACGTTATGTGATTCAAACAAATTCACTGGGAGCAAGTCTACGCTGTGTGTGGACTCTACTTTATTCTAGACTGAGACGCACCCATCTTCATGCACCCATCTCTTTACAAATTTAATTTATTAGGTTCACATTTCCAGTACCAGTATGTCCAGCCTAATTAAGTAGTATGGGAAACGGTGGTTCTATCTGTGCCTACTTGATAGTACACACTACACCAACCAAATCCTCTAAATCCAATCAATTAATTGAGGCTAGAAGAAAGTATGGACTTTTGAAATGGAAAATGTAGGAACTCACACCGATAACAATATACTGATAATTCCTAAGCCATAGGGACTGCTTAGATAGAGTTAGTACTGCCTGAATGAAACCCACTGTACGTTAGAGACCTCTCAGTCTTTCTAAAAAAGAAAAAGGAAAGTTCCCTGTAGATTTCTTGGGGTTATTTAGCACAAACGTTACCTTCCCAGTGAGCTTTTCTGTTCAGAGAGAGCTATTTAGATGTTTACTCTTAAGATTAGTTTGAACTGAACCTGGGCCAAATCTTGTCGAATGTTAAAGCCTTGAGGCTGTGACACGAGTGAGACGGGGAGGTCAAACTCTCACACCTGCAGAATGAATCAGAGTCGTGTCCTGCACTGACTTTATATTGAACATGATGATGGAGCCTGTTCTCACACAAGACATTATTCCAAGAAAGTGAAATCATCCCTCGTGTTTAAAAAGATACATTTTGGTATTTTACATTGTAATTTGATCTTATTTATTCCTTTGGTCCACTCAGCATTTATTAATTTGTAGCACATTTCAAGTCATGTTCACAGCCCCCCCCCCCCCCTTTCAATCTTCTCATGTACTATTGCAAGTCACTAAGCGTCTGCTAAATCACACAATGTAATGTAATCTGATCTTGATTACATGCTGCTTTTTTTCTTTATCCCAGACATCCCGCTGCTTCCCTCCATCTCCTCTCTATGCACAGCAGATGATGAGGAACCTGGAGGTCCGTTCACTGTTCACTGGCTCAACAACAAAGAGCTCCATCTCACTCTGGCCATGGAAGTGTTCCTGCAGCAGCTCCGGGGCAGCCTGGAGCAACAGAATGACTATTCCCAGGAAGGTATAGAGAAACAATGGGATCTGGCTACAACTAAAGGGAAGATGACTGGATTTTTTTTGTTTTTATGCCTCCGCCGGCGATAGCCAGCCTGGAGGCATTATGGTTTCGGGTTGTCCGTACGTCCATCCGTCCGATGTTCGTTAAGGTGATATCTCAGGAACGCCTTGACGGAATTTCTTGCGATTTGGCTCAAACGTCAAATGCCATTTTCAAGCTCAGTAACGCCATATCTCAGTAACGCCTTGACGGAATTTCTTCACATTTCGCTCAAACGTCAAAGTCTGGACAGACATGGATGTCGACTGCTCACTTGTTGGCGGAGGCATATATCTGCTGTGCGGTTGTTGTAGTTGTTCTTTGTTCTTTTTTTGTATGTGGGTGGGGGTCATTTATTTTGGTCCTGAGACACAGGTGGTCCTGAGTCCACTTTAGGATCAGTTAGAGTAGGTGTTGCAATACATTTGAATCATATATTTTACTTGGCTTATATCATGATATAGATGGTTTCAAATCGACAACATAAACATTCTAAATGTCCCCCAGCTTACTTCCTGTTGCAGTGTTTGCTAGTGCAATAACTGACAGTAGGCTTGGGCGGTATTAAGGTATTACGGTATACCGGGGTATTTAGAAATCCCGAAGGTATGATTTTCAATACCGTCAAAACCGGTTTCTATCTTTTTTGTTCAGCCAAAATAGTCGCAAGTGTCCTTGCCTGTGCTGGGCTTAGCCTAAATTAATTTTATTAATTAATTTATTTTTATTCACCATTTGTAGGATACTTTTTTAACCTTATAATTAATAGGCAAGCATAAACGTGTTACAAGCAACACTATATTGTTTAAGACCCCGTGAACATGGTACAGGCTTGACCATAACGGTGTCCATTACGCTCATTTAATTGTCATTCTCCATTGAGGATATTTGTTAACAACATTGTGCGTGTAAATAGCTTTCTGAAACTTAGAAGTTGCAACTTTTTTTTTAAATTGATGGACATGAATCTATACATCAGGTACTTGGGGACGGCTTTAGCTCAGGAGGTAGAGCGGGTCGGCCAATGACGCAAGGGTTGGCGGTTCGATCCCCGCTCCCTCCCAGCTGCTGTCGTTGTGTCCTTGGGCAAGACACTTAACCCCAAATTGCTCCCGATGGTGTGTAGGCACCCTGCGTGGCAGCCTGCCGCCATTGGTGTATGAATGGGTGAATGTAGACTATCTACTCATTGTAAAGCGCTTTGGATAAAAGCGCTATATAAATGCAGACCATTTACCATTTACCATTTACTTAGCCAACAGAAGAATTTAGACTTTTTGAGTTGGCTGGTTACTCGTGCAGCCCAACCACGCCCCCATGATGAAACTAATAGTCAAATACCGTATACCGGGGACGGGCTCTAATGTCAGGACGGTATGAAAAAATAGATACCGCCCAAGCCTAACTGACGGGACAAAAGCTAGGTTCCAAACTGCTGCCTAGCAACACAATTCCGTGAAAACTGTCTATCTTGACATCTAATTGCAGTTAATGTTTTATATGGACAGGCTGAGTAATAAGAACAGATGATGAATTTTCATTTTCATTCAGGCCAAATGAGAGCGTCTTCCCTGCTTTAGGAGTGCTGCCTCTCCGTTGTCTTGAATAGTTTCCATGTTCATTCTCAACATTTCCACTGCAGCACCAATCTGATTTGACTCTGCAATTCATCATGTTTTATGTTCTCCTCCAGAGCCTGAAGATGAGGATAACTTTGAGGAAGAAGATCATGGTACCAGGCCAATTTCCAGTGACCCCCAAGGACCTGACGGTGGGTCCATGGAGCTTCCCTTGGCCGCAGTGGAGCACCAGGTGGAGGTGCTGCTGGAGGAGTGGAACAGAGGGGCAGACATGTTGTTCAGCATCCACCCAATGGATGGATCTCTGTTGGTCTGGCATGTCGACTGGTTGGATGAATACCAGCCGGGCATGTTCCGGCAAGCTCAGGTCAGTTTTCATTTGTCATCACCACAATGTAGTACTTGGATTTTGTAGTTTATGATATAGTAGGTGGCAGTGCACAGAGTAAACTAACCAGACTGGCATTCATTTCCTTTGGTCAGTAACGGTTAGATTCTCATTTAACAGAAATGGATTGAGTGTCCGAGTAGCATAGCATTAGATTCCCTGCCTACCAAGACGAGGGTCGCAGGTTCGTGCCCCTCCCCCCCCCCCCCCCCACAGTTATGTCCATACAGGCACAATTGGCCGTGTCTGCGGGTGGGAAGCCAGATTAAGGGTATGTGTCCTGGTCGCTGCACTAGTGCCTCCTCTGGTCGATTGGGGCACCTGTTCGTGGGGGAGGGGAACCGGAGGGGACTAGCGTGATCCTCCCTTGCACTATGTCCTGCCGGTGAAACCCCTCGCTGTCAGGTGAAAAGAAGCGGCTGGTGACTGCACATGTATCGGAGGAAGCATGTGCTTGTCTACAACTCTCCCCAGATCGGCAGAGGGGGCAGAACAATGGACCGGGACAGCAGGAAGAATTGGCCAAGTACAAATGGGGAGAAAATGCGGAGACAAATTAAACAAAAACTTGATCAAAAAAGAAATGGATCATATTTTTGTCATCTGTGATCGTCTAGATTGATAGATATATTACTTTAATAACTGCCACTTTCTATATTTTTATAGCCCTTAAAATGTTTTGCAATTTTATCACACAGCAGAGTGCTACTTGGGGAAGGCATTAGGAGTCATCAGCCATGAATCATCTTGACAGCCGTGATTGTCTGGCTCCTATTCTAATGGTTTCTCATCCATTCAGATAATTATATTTTAATTAAGTGTGACTTCATATGAAATAGAAAATTCCCTTGATGCATATTTATCAGCGTTGACATGATGAGAAGCTCATGACGAGGCAGGCAGTCAGGCAAGGCAGCTGATAGAATCACAGGTTTCAGTGGGATCCAGGTTGGATAGGCCTGGCTTATTTCATTAGATTAAACAGGCTTGAAATTGAGTGGCTGCACATTGTTTTTCTTGAAGGGGAGTGCTTCTTCACTCTCCATCACTGTCAGAGTCCCTTCAGTAGTAGCAGTCATTTCAGCACATCAGCTCTAGAATGAAGCATGTTTGTCACTTGTCATGAGCTGATGGCTAATCAATGAATTGAGTTCAAGATCAGTACTATTTAATATATAGTACCGGTGTATAAGCCGCACCTGCAAAGTTGACTATTTTTTTCTTATATAAGCCGCACCGGACTATAAGCCGCGGGTGTTTTAATGTTTTTTTTTTTGTTTTTTTTTTGTTTTAATGTTTAATTACCATATGTAAGGGTTCATGCACAGAGGGGATTGTCGGGAAAGAGATGGCTGTTTGAGGAAGCTCCCATTTATTAACATTTCAACAAAACAACATAACACAACACCACCTGTGTTGTTATTTACAGTGCACACAGTGTCATACAGTGTCATACAGTGTGGTGAAAAGAGGGCAAGAGAGGAAATTAAAACAGAAGTGGATTTATAGTTAGAAAGAGTGCTAAAAAAGAGAGATTTTTTTTTTTTTTTTTTTGAAAAAATCCATAGATAAGCCGCACCGTTATATAAGCCGCAGGGGCCAAAAAAGCCCAAAAAACGGGAAAAAAGGTGCGGCTTATAGTCCGGAATTTACGGTACTTAATATTCAGCCTAGCAAACTAGACTTCCATTACAGTGTTGAGTGGCAACTAGCAACTTGATTATTTGACATCTAACCGTTACTGACATCAATCTGGAGCAGAATGAATTGATTAGCTGGTGAACAATCTAATGTAATTCAAACAGCAGCAGTTAGTGTCCACACACATCACTCACAAGGCATACAGTACACACTACACTGCAAGGGACTTTGTTGATGGGTCATTTGATGTGTGTTTGCTGCTTTGATATTGCTTGTCGCAACATTATATCATATTTCTAATGGGTTAACAATGCTTAATTTGCATTAATAAAATAATCAATACAATTAATTCAGAGTTTGCCATAAACTCAAATGATGGATGCAAGCATCGCCTTAAGCATAATTACCGTATTGAGAATTTTATTTCAGTAGTCTTTCAAATGATTAATAGAGAACTGGAAAGCTTTGTAAGCTTTGTAACAACGGCTGTAATTAGATTCATCATTCACTTTGCACTTGCCAGGTGGAACTATGGTTCATAGAATAAAATCACAGTGGCAGGGGAACAAGGGAGAGACAGCCAATGACCTCAAAAGCTTTAGCTGTGACCAACTTCTCTCGGCCATCAGTAGGCATGGGCCGGTATGACATTTTGACGGTATGATAACCGTAGGCAAAAATACCACGGCATCGTGGTGTTGCACACCTCTAAAATGAAGTACTGTAACTGTACCTCTTAAAAGAGTGCTTGATTGATTTGAATGTAGATTTTAGTTGCTCTTAATTCCTACGTTTGTTTTCCTATTTCTCTCTCTCAGGTGTCGTTTGTGTCCCGTATCCCCGTGGCGTTCCCTACAAGTGATGCAAACTCCCTAAGCCGTAGTGTGGTCATGTACGCCTGCATGAAGAACGTAGATCTTGCCATCCAACACGGCAGACAGCGGCCTTCTGGGGGAACGTTGCCTCACTCCACCTCTGCTCTCATCAGCTATGGCGGTCAGGGAAAAGCTGCGCCCTGCAGCAGTCTTCGCCTCAGCATTTTCACCCCCAACGTCCTCATGATCTCCATGCACGCCGACGGCTCCCTAAACCAGTGGGCGGTCAGTTTCGCCGAAGACTCGGCTTTCTCCACGGTGCTCAGCGTCTCTCACAAGTCGCGGTACTGCGGCCACCGCTTCCACCTCAACGACCTCGCCTGTCATTCACTGCTGCCTCTCCTCCTCACCACCTCGCACCACAACGCCTTGCGGACGCCAGAGGTGGACAACATCCTGGCACCTCCGGGGACCTCCCCCTCCGGTCGCTCTCAGCCAACATTCCTCCCCCGGGGGGCACGGCCTAGCCGGATGTCCCTGGGTGCAGTTTCCCAGGATCCCAATGCCATCTACAGCGAGCTGATCTTGTGGAGAGTGGACCCAGTGGGGCCGCTGTCCTTCTCTGGAGGAGTCTCTGAGCTCGCAAGGATCAATTCTCTCCATGCCTCAGCATTCGCTAATGTAGCCTGGCTTCCCACGCTCATCCCCAGCAACTGTCTGGGTAAGGAAATATATATAATATTTTGTTTGGCAGCTGAGGATTTGATTCTCTTTTACATTGATGATTTGACCTTTTCCTGAATACTGGTTGAATTTCATAATTCCACTTGAATAAAACATGATTTTGTCATGAAAGGTAATCATTTTGGTTTAGCGGGGAAGGAGGAAAGGAAGTACCGATATGTGTTTTTGTAAATAAATATGCCCTAATGAGACTGGCAAGGGTACATCATATTGACATAAATATAATTTTGAGTCCTTGTTTTACCTGAATGTATGAATAAATAAATAATGTCTTGAGGTTCACAAGATCAATCTAGACTCCAAATCCTCCAAGTAATATAACGGTAATAAAGAATCCAGGGCAACTACCATATAACTTGTTTTTACTGCCGCAATGAAAAGGTTTGTGACTCTTCTGCCGGAGTCTTTATTGTTCTCTTGCTTGTCAAACACTGCACCTCTGTATGCATTTGAATTTGTCTCTTTCCTTTATTAGCTCTCAGAAGAGCACGGGTATCATACCAAAGCTAATTGCACATGGCCTTGAAACGTTGTCTTTCTTTAGGTGCGTACTGCAACTCTCCCAGCGCCTGCTTTGTAGCCAGTGACGGCCACTCACTCCGGCTGTACCAGGCAGTTATTGAAGCTAAGAAACTCCTAAGTGAGCTCTCCAATCCTGAGATATCAGTAAGTCAACCACCAGCATTATCACACTCAAACTCTACAGGGTGTAGTCTGCAATAAAATGTCATAAAGAGACTTATTTTGCAATATCATCAGCTCAGTGTTTGCTCTTAGACCTTTACAGCAGCGGTGAAGCAGGAACAATGTTATTTACACTACATGTATATGCTGTCTTGACACGTCATGAATATCAGCTTTGGATTACTTAGAAAATACTCTACATAGTAAGTAATGCAATGAGATAACATGGGACCAATAAGACAGTTATGCTTGTCCTACAGTATACAGTAGGGTAGGGGACAGTTGTTGTATTTGCATACATATCTGTATGCATATATACACGTACACATTTTCAGAACATTCTTTTGTGCATAGAAACAGCACACTAGTATCATCAATGACAGGCCTGGTTTTGTGCTTGTGTGTGTGTGGAGAAAATGCTGATGTTTTCTTTGTTTCAATTCAGAAATATGTGGGTGAGGTGTTTAACATCATTAGTCAGCAGTCCACAGCAAAACCAGGGTGCATCATTGAACTGGATTCCATCACTGACTTTGTAAGTATATACAAAAGTAACACATGCGCAAGCGATGATAATGTAATGCTTTTCTATCTGAACAACTCTCTCTCACTCTCTCTCTTTCTCTCACACACACACACACACACACACACACACACACACTCACTCTCTCTCTCTCTCTGAGACATGGTTTCAAGCCATTCACATTGTCTGCCTAGCTCATATTTCTACAATATAGAGACACTGTACAGCAAGGGTCTTGTAAACCTCTTGAAATCCACGTGTGTGTGTCTGTCTAGCATCAACACATCATGTGTCTGTCGGTGTATCCGTGTATATTCTCCACAGTGGGGGAAGGAGAGCCAGCTGTGGTTCTGTGTCTGTATCTGATGTGATCTAATGGTGGTTCTTGTCCTGTGCAGCAGGGGAAACAGACCCAGCTCCTGCATGTTTTTGAGGAAGAACTCATCCTTGGCAGTGAGAAGACAGAGAGCACACAGGAAACCCCTGAGACTATTCATACTGGTATACACATAATTTAGTTTTTCTAATACTGATTCATTGCCTTCACAAGGAGATCATTTATAAATATTGCATCGCTGCATTGTTTTACATTGGCGTTAATGTATAATTTTGTGTGCGTGCTTCACCCGCAGCCTCCAGCCAGCCGGCTTTTTCCGCGCGGTTCTTCCTTGTGGTGGTAGAATTGACACCGACAGGTCGCTCCCTCCTCCACATGTGGCACCTCCATCTTGCGGCCCGCCCCGTCACTATGGGTGGGTACTGTTTCTAACAAGACTTAAAGTTGCCATGTAGGTGTGGAAGGCAGGGGATATTATTTTTAGAATTTTTTGACTCTTAAAAAGTTGGAAAGTTTTAGAGAGTGTATTGTTTGAGAATGAGCACTTCTATCCACCATCTTGTTCATTCCCCAACCGGCACCAGCAAATAAATGAATGGCACTTGGACAATTTATTTTGCCGAAAGCCCTCACATTTTAGTTTTACCATTCTTGTCCCGGAGAGAGTCTGTGTGCATCATTAGTAGCCTATGGACAGAATTGTAATGTAAAACAGATAGCAATAGCTCTGCAGTGTCTAAAAATGTGCGGAATTCGGCTCTTTATTTATTTATTTATTTGTTCCTGTTTGTTTGCTTGCAGAAGAGCCCACAGCTCCGGCGGAGAAGGATGCTGCCACAGCTTCTCCCCTTAATTCCTCCCAGTATAACTTTGAGATGTTCAGTTCCCCGCCAGTCCTACCTCACAAAAGTAGACCCTGTACCTCAAACCTGCAGAGTGCCTGTCGCCTCAGCCTCACAACACACAGGCTCTACAGCCAAGAGATGGCTCTGCCAGCAGGAGTGGAGGCCATCAGTGTTACGCCCTCAGCAGGTGGGGGGTGGAAATGAGGAAAGACACATATTATGTACAAACACACACCCGATGATGACATTAGCCGTGTTTCCATTCACGTTTTGCGCAAATTCTAAGCAAACTTTTGAAAAGTCGACAATTCGAATCAGCTGCGTTTCCATAAATGGCTGTGAAGTGAATAAGTAGGTTGTGTGGGCCCGGGGGGTGAGACAAGATCATAGATGGAGAGAGAGAGAGCGCTTTCCTATGGTTACTTGCAATAGGAGAAGTAATGATTATTATGTCCTGTAATCTGCTGGTGGCTGTATTTCTTTCTTTCGGGCGGTGATGAGTAAATATTACGGGCAATATCAACATGAAATGTGCATTCTGTGATGCTCGCCATTCTGTATATCTGGGAAACAAGTCGCACAAAACAATTCCTGGCAGTCACCGTGCAAAAGGTATTTTAGGGACGGAGTGAGAGCCTTTGGGTGCAACACTCAAATCCAGAACAACCTTTGATCTGCTGCAGAATGATCGGGCTGTTTGTTGGGCCGTTCCACCAGCAGAACACATTGCAGCAGAGTGGACAAGCTGCCAGACAGTTACTTTTGTATTTGCACTCGCACATTATTGGTGTAATGCCAGTATAACAGGCCCTTCCGGTTTGGCCCTCAATAGGGGTAATCTGATCTAATGGCTGGCCACAGAGCCAGAAATCTGATCAGCGTTAGCAGCCACTGAGGTATTACCGACACCAGCATAGACCGAGGTGCTAATTTCATGTTGCCATGGGAACCTGATTTCTAAATGTGGAGTAACTCTTCGCTCTTCAGAGAGGCAATTGACTCAAGCAACCTTCCTGAAGTGTCTTTTTGTCTATTATTAGGAACGTATTTATATTGATGTTTCTTTCTCTACCAAATATAGGCTGATACAACTTTGAAGAAATGTGTCAGGGTCAGAGTTATCACACAAGTTTGGAAAAGCTTGGAAAACTAAACTTTCATTCAAACTTAATAGTTTCCACTTCTATAAATCTCACAAAATGTCTACCAAAGGAGGGAAACGTGTTTTTTGCTCCAATGCACTTAAGTCGACACACTTGATGTATCCATGCACCCACTGTCATTTCACATTTTTTGATAGAAAAAGAAACATTCTCATGAATAGAATGCTTTAGCCTGCTTTATAGAGATGTTGCCCATCTGCAGTTACGATACAGTATATCCACATACATTAAAGTCCATAATTTTGTGCAAGTATTGGATTTTGACGTTGAAAAGCTAGAGGAAACATTCAGTACCTAATTGTCAGTTGTGAACTCTCCTTGCAGGTCACCTGAGCGCATCGTCTTTACTGCCAGCCGGCCGTGCACCTTACCTTCTCGCCACTTCCTGTTCTGACGGCAAGGTGCGCTTCTGGAGGTGCAGTGTCATGGGGTCGGACCCAGAACCCGCCGCTATGGACAGGCTGCAGTACCAGTGGGAGGAGTGGCCTGTCCTGGTGGAGGAGGGGTTGGTCAGCAGCAGCACAGTAAGCGTGCCAGGTCTCCCGGCTGAGGTCAGCTGCTGTCACACCAGCCGGATTGCAGTGGCCTACAGGCAGGTGCCGAATGTACCTCTGAACTGTACGCCTCAGAAGAACTCTGACTCCTCTTTGACCTCTCCCCCTACCCTCGCCTCCACCCCTAATGCGCACTATAACACCAACACCCATCTGACCCCAACCCTTGCTGGGCAACGTAGTCCAAACTCAACAAACGCTAGAGAACCATCCATCCGTATTGGCATCTTCCAGTGCGAGTCTACAGGAGGTTCTCAGTGGATTCTAGAGCAGACCATAATCTTGGACAGCACAGGTTCAACAGCTAACTACGATATTAGCGGTAGCACAACTCAGAGTGCCAACATTCCCAGCAGTAACATGGACTTCACTATACCTAATGAGAACTGTCTTGGTTCTACCAGTAAGCACCTGGTTCATTTGGACTGGGTCTCCCAAGAGGATGGGTCCCATATTCTAACCATTGGTATCGGGACAAAGCTTTACATGTACGGTCTTCTCTCTGGTAAGCCTCCACAACTGGGCCTGTCATCCGATAGTACTAGAGCCCCGACCTTGTCTCGCCTGGTTCTGCTTCGATCGGTTGATCTGGTCTCCTCTGTCGAAGGTTCCTTACCGATCCCAGTCTCTCTGTCCTGGGTACGAGATGGTATCCTGGTGGTAGGTATGGACTGTGAGATGCACGTCTACTCCCAGTGGCAGCCCCCGGCATCACCAAAACCCAACACTGCCATCACCCAAGACGCAGACATGAGCAGCAGCGTATCCTCAATACTGTCTGCAGTCCGACAGAGCCAGGAGGAGGGGCTTAGCCCTGGTGGCGGCATGTCAACACTGGCCCCGCCCAAAAAGGCCCTGACAAGGTCGATGATGAGCCTGGCTCAGAAACTCAGCGGGAAGAGGACATTTTATGACCTGCCAGTAGAGAAGGAAGATTCTGGGCTGTTTGAAGCAGCTCACCAACTCTTCCCCACCTTGCCCCAATATCACCCGGTGCAATTACTGGAACTCATGGATCTGGGAAAGGTAAGTTAATGGAATTGCTGAATGTCTTTTATGCTTTTGATTAAGAACACAGGTGAGTTCAGCCAGGTAATGTAATTTAGATTCTAAGTGTTTTAGAAGCGGTTGTGAGGGTAGAAGAGGAATAAATGTGAAAAGATCTAAGAGATAACAAGAGGCCGACATTGACAAAACCAGTCATGAACTGTGTATTAAATATGTCATCGCTCTTTAGGTTCATCGCGCCAAAGCCATCCTCTCCCACTTAGTGAAATGCATTGCGGGTGAAATTGTGGCTTTAAAAGACAACGCCACCAATCCAGAGAAGCGTGTGCGCTCTCGAACCATCGGCGCTGGCGGCAGCACGGCAAGGGACAGCAAGATGTTCAGCAAGGGAGAGGGTTCCTCCCCAGACTACACAGAGATCAACTCCATCCCTCCGCTGCCTCTGTATGCCCTGCTGGCAGCTGATGAGGACACCTCAACCAAACCTGGTAGGTAAACAGTATGTGGTTTTACAGGTTAGATTTGGGGAGAAAAACGATTATTAGTATGCTCTATTGGCAGTTGATGGCATTACTTTGATCAACCCTGGCAGGTACAGTATATGTGCGGTTTTAGAGGTTAGTGTAGGAAAATACAAAGCTTTATTTACAGTGTGCCACCGTGAAATTTACACATTTAAGGCATAGGTTACATGAGGAAAGTTACAAGAAGCATGGACAGTATGGACAAGTATGGACAAAATATGTCTACTTAGTTTGAATAGAAAACAAAGCAACATAAAATGATCATAGCATAATATAATGATATGCAATTCGATTAAAGTGAGTTTTTAAAAGAATATATAGTTAGATGAACACATTATTTAAAGTAGATTCTTCCAATGTTTAGGCGCCCTGACTGCAAAGGCACAATCTCCTTTAAGTCTTTAAAGTGGCATTTGAAACAGTCAAGAGTTTTGTCTGCTGATCTGAGACTCTGCTTCTGCACATAAAGAGACAACTCTGTAATATACAGTATGCTGGAGCCAGTAGACACAGTGTAAGGTAGCTAAAAAGGGACAAATATTATTTCTATAGTCTGGGCAAGTTTAAAAAAAGATAATGATTTCCAGTTGAGGAAAGAGGACAGGGAGCTACATCAGTCAATATAAGATGGGATGAAGGTGCATTCTGACAAATATCAAAAGTGATTTTACGTTCTGTTGTAAGAGAGAGAGAATAATATCCCACTCGTTTGCCACCTAGTTATCTCCAGTGTCTCTGTAGACACAATTATGAGTGCAGACAGCGGACACAGATATACCGTGAAGTGATTTCCTGCTCTTTGGCATACTAATTTGATCTGCTGTCTCCCCGGCAAGAGGAGATTTTTCTCCAGGTCTCTTATGAAATAAATGTCTTGCGTAATTAGATTGTGTCTTGTGTCTCCCTGCAGACAAAGTGGGCAGTGTGAGCAGAGATAGTGGGCATGGCTCCAGTCACACGGATGCATATGAAGAGCTGTTCCACACACCCAGCATGGTTGACCTGGACCCTTTGGACAGCGATCAGGAGGAATCGGGGAACAAGGTCCGTTTCTATTGCTTGTACTAAGGTTAAAGAGAGTGCATGAAGTTGAGAGTTGAAAGGACTGGAGTTACCGGTCTTAAGAATTTCTGTGGCTGTATTCATGCCGGAGTCCATGCAATCTCATCAATAAATATTTAGCATTACGCCCAATCTATTTAATACATATTTATGATTGACATGCTTGTTCTAACTGATGCCTTGACAGATCACAACTGTAAAGTTAGATAGTTGCAGATTTTGGAATACCTGTATCCCAGTAAGACTTGTTTTGTGTCATGCCGACAAGACCTAGCTAATGGCTACTGTCTTCAAGTGAGAAATCTTGCCCCATGCCATCTTTGCTATGGTTCTACTAACTTTCAAAGTAGAGTCTGCATTTTGTCAAGACATGGCATTTAGCAAAGCATGCATAATGCTTTTTTTGCGCATGGATTTTTTTAACTGTGAACTGTCAATATGCAAATGTAGTGTTATTCTCTGGTGTTCTGTGGGTTTGAATCTAGCCCATGAGGTTTTTCACTCCTCTTCACTGTATTTCCTGTCTCTTGCTCTACTGCATGATGTATGATAAATTAGAAATGTCATGAAAGTAATATTGGAGAGATACCTTATCCTGCTATATCATTGTCTCTTCTTTCCAGGTAATCGACCTGTCCCATTATAGTCCTACATACTTTGGTCCAGAACACGCCCAGGTTCTGTCCAGCCACCTTCTCCACTCCAGTCTGCCAGGCCTGACCAGCATGGAGCAGATGTCTCTCATGGCGCTGGCCGACACCATCGCTACCACCAGCACAGACCTCAGGGACAGCCAGGGCATGAGCAAAGGTATCGCAGGGCGATGGCACTCTGCTTCTTGGGGCTGGGAATTTTTATTTTATTTTATTTATTTTATTTTTCTGATTTTTCCCCATTTTCTCCCTAATTGTACTTGGCCAATTTCCCCCCCTGCTGCTCCACCCTCTGCCGATCTGGGGAGAGCCGAGACTAGCACCATGCTTCCTCTGACACATGCGAGGAGCTTCACTGACAGGACGTAGCATGAGGATCACGCTATTCCCACCAGTTCCCTTCCCGACCAGGCACCCCGACAGACCAGAGGAGGCGCTAGTGCAGCGACCAGGACACATGCCCTCAGTCCGGCTTTCCACCCGCAGACACCAGCCAATCGTGCCTGTATGAACTCCCGACCAAGCTGAAGGTAACACGGGGGTGCGAACCTGCGACCCTCGTGTTGGTAGGCAGGGAATCTACCGTTACACTACCTGTACGCCTGGGAATTCTTCTATGAAACCAATTTTCTCTACTTGCAAAGCTCTAGATACAGTATGTTTTAAATTGGTTATTAAGAATTGTCAAAACAGTGCTCCTTGCTTTCTAGTTTTCTATACAAATTGCAAAGACGGATGAAGAATAGATGGTAACATCTGTTTGTGCACCCAAGGTTATTGGGAATGTAAATAGTTCTGTTCTTACAGCAGCATCATTTTTGCTGCGATAAAGCAAATATTTGCATTTTGAGTCATTGTTATTTATTTAGTGTGTGTTTGTTGAGTGGGTTTGGAGTCATGCTTGAAGCATTTTATACCATTTGTTCACAACGTTCTGTAAAGAGTATTTTGAAAAATAGCAGACTTATAATGTTTTCTGTCATTAACCAACCAGGTGGAGAGACATTGGATGACTGTGGTCTGAAGTTCTTCCTGGCTGTCAGACTCCATACATTCCTCTCTACTTCCCTTCCCCCTGCTCACCGAGCACAGCTACTACGGCAAGGTACAGTTGGACAGTGGTTTTCAAGCTTTTTCTCAGTGGAGCTTCAGTGGCAGAAATAAGCAGGTTGACAAGGAGTAAAGCTCCGCCCACACTGGGCCACTGTCGGGTAGAAGAAAAGAGAGACACTTTATCTTCTAGGATAATCTAACAGATGGTGGTAACTGGTCACTCAGTTGAAGGGGACGATAGTTGTTTTTTCTTTCGTCCAGAATAAATTCCAATTCAGGCAGAAAAGGAGGTGTATATCCACTTCGGGCTGAAGAGGATAGGTGTAGATTAGCTGCAATCACTAAAGCTAGTGCTCGGCACAGAGACTAATCCGCTGTGAATGGTTAAGCTAAGGCTTTCTTATGTCATGAGAACAGTGAAAAAGATGTCCTGATTCAGATGTGCTCGCCTTTATCTAGGGTGCTGCGCCCCCTGGCGTATCACGGAAGATACACGCTTCTATCCAACCCCAATACTGTATATTGGTGTACAAAAAGTAGGCCTTCTGTCTGGGGGTCAGGGTGAACCTTACCCATTGTGAGAACCTTACGACCCTTGTCAAATATGTCTCTGTTATTCTCTTGGCCACCATCGGCCTGACAGCATTTGGCACGGGTACCAGCAAGAGGTCACAAGCTCGTTACAGGGCCGGATTGCTCAGGGGGCATCGGGGGAAGCGTGAGTGGAAAAGTCCTGATTTTGGGGGTTTTGGGGTATCTGAAGAGGCAGCAGTTGGGTAGAAGCTGTCCCTGTGACGGGAGGTCCTGGTCCCGCAAGACATCAGTCTTCTGCCATGGGGAGGACCCTGAAGAGTTTATGTCCTGCATGGGTGGGGTCGGCCATACTTTTCTGAGACCTCTTTAGCATCCTGGCAGTGTGTAGCTTCTGAATGGATGGCAGGCTACACCCGACCACCTTTTCAGCTCAGTGGATCATGCGCTGCAATCTGGAGATGTCCTTGTGGGCAGCAGCAGCATACCAGACGACGAGGAGATGAGGATGGACTTGACGGACCGGTGGAGATGTAGAGGAGTGCCAATGCTGCCTTGGGAACCTTGAACTTCCTTAGCTGCCAAGAAAGTATGTTGTTGTGCCTTCTTGGTGAGAGCTTTGCTGTTCACCCGCCATTTCAGGTCGCGGCTGATTGTTGAGCCCAGGAAGTGAAAGGACTAAAACTGATAGTTCTGTTCTTTCATTATGATTGCCTGAGCCGTGTTCCAAGCTATCGGAATATACTCTATACAAACACACACTTGTGATCGCATCACAGTATTACTGCGGCAAGCAATGTCTGTGTGTTGTTGCGTCTGTATGTTGCTTGGCAACCATTCTGCTAAATGTCATTGCTGAAGGACTACAGTGCTTGGCGGAAGAATTATGATTTGTAATCAATATTGCAGTTTTTGTTGCTGTGTTTATTTTATGAACCCGCTTCACGCCGTGCCTAAGAACACGCCTTAGCTGTTGTAAGCCACGGCCTCTTGGGGCTTATTGCTTTATTAAAATGGCAGCACAGTGTTTGTATTATAACAATAAAATGTATGCCTTGTCTTGTACGTACTCCTCTCTCTTCTGCAGGCCTGTCAACATGTCATTACGCCTGGGCCTTCCACTCTGAAGCTGAGGAGGAGCTGCTAAACATGCTGCCTGCTCTGCACAAGGGAGAACCCACCTGGCCGGAGCTGCGCTCCATGGGCGTGGGCTGGTGGCTGCGCAGCACCAACAAGCTCCGAAGGTGTATCGAGAAGGTGTGGGGGCTAGTGACATCATCATCAATATAGTGACATCATCATCAGTGTAGCTGTCTGTGCTCTTGGCCAAACCGAATCAAAACCAAAAATAGTCATGGCACTTGTTTTTAAGGGCCCAGAATTGTCTATTTTGCAGTAAATGTGCCCACTGGCCAAAAGGGGGCGTGGTAATGGGAGTGGCCAATCACAAAAAGGCACCTTACTTCCAAACAGGTTCATGTAACACCACAAAACTTTGTAGAAGGGTTGGCGGCGGTATGCAGTCTACCAAGTGCCCTTTAGTTTGACAGGCATTCATGGGGCACTTCAGTGTAGTTAGATCAAGCACTCCCAAGTATTTCAAACCCCATTCTTTGGTTGGTGCTTAGAATACAACAATACAGATATTTTTTAGATTAAGTTCATAATGAAATCATCAGTTAGAATTTATTGAATTGGTTGGAAGAAATCTGTGCTATTGGACGCCAAACTGCATTAATTAAAGTGTAATTGCATTACACACTGAAGAAGGGCTGCTGCCCAGAAACATCCACTGTGTGTGGCAATAAGTTCTATTAACTTGGAGTGCTGTCCTTTTCCTTATTTGATTAATTAAAGTCTACAACTGCATCATCTATATGCATTTGATTAAAGCTTGGCCATTGGTGTGTTCAGCCGCCGTACTTCATATTGATTGCTTCTTTGCTATCAGATAAGAAAGTGGAATTTTGCTGAGGTTGCTGCAAAATATACAACTATAATTGAGCATGCGCTGTGCCATGAACTGATCCATAAAGCTACAACTTGCTCTGAGTTCACAAAGCTTGTTCTCAAAGCTGCATCGGCGCTGGAGGAGACGTGAGCTGAAATGTGATCTTCTTTTCTTATTTGTCAGGTTGCAAAGGCTTCGTTTCAGAGAAACAACGATCCCCTGGATGCCGCCATCTTTTACCTCGCAATGAAGAAGAAGGCAGTGGTCTGGGGACTGTACAGGCAGGCACACTCACTCACTGACAGGCTGTTGCATATGGAATACACATACACACACATTTATTGTCTTTCACATTACCCCTACCCCCCCCCCCCCCCCCTATGCGCACACACACACACGCACACACCTAGATCCAAGATCAGTGCTGTCAGATTGCAGAGGATTATTGGCATCAGTGCTTTTTGTTTTGAATCTACAACCTTATTGTCTGCAGGTCTCAGAAGAATGCCAAGATGACTGACTTTTTCAGCAACAACTTTGTCGAGGACCGCTGGAGGAAAGCGGCGTTGAAAAATGCCTTTTCTCTGCTGGGAAAGCAGCGGTTTCAGCATTCAGCAGCCTTCTTCCTGCTTGCTGGTTCCCTCAAGGATGCAGTGGAGGTAAAGGCATGAGAAAAAATAGCTATTTTCAAGAGGCACTTGTCAGTTCAACTGCAACTGGTACTTGACAGTGTGCTAAGCCTAAGTGGAAACTTTGCTTTCAAGAGGAGTTAAATCAAGCACTGCTCATGACTTTATTATTAAAACAGCTTGACACATTCTGACAGCGGTGTCTGTCTACATGTCTTTGTCAACAGCTTTTAGCACTAATACCCCGAAGAATTATTGATGTTGGCAGCTGACTCTTGGGTGTTGCTGTCTTTCCTCCTTTTTTTGAGCATTTTCTATAGCATGGTATCCCATCCATAAATCAGCCCCACACTCTTATTGAAGCCTCTTTAATGGGGACAGTAAACAGTCTACCTTCATTTTAAAAAGTATATACACTATATATATATATATATATATATATATATATATATATATATATATATATATATACACATACATACATACATACTAGGCATCTCGCACTCGATTCCTAGGCCACGCAGCAAACGAACTGCGGGTGAGGCACGCAGCGGCCGAACTGCGTATGCCAGGGCCAGCTCGGCGAGCTGCAGGGTGGGCAGGAGTGAGCCTAGGAATCTATATATATATATATATATATATATATAAATTTGCATAATATTTTCTTGTTACTACATAGCTCTGTCTAAATTTAGATTTGTTTCCTATTGTGCATGATTTTTAGGATGTCTTTTGCAGTTTAAAGTGATTTATAATGTAGCATTGGTATTCATGCTGTCAAGCGAACCACCCCCACACACAAAAGAACACTATTGCTCTCCATCTTTTTGCATGCATATCTGCAGACCTGCTTTTGGTCATCATGTTTGTTAGTTCAACCTTTTACTCAACAAGGTTATTCCTGTTGACAAAGTCCTGGAAGGAAAAAGGCTGTCACACATGATTTCATCTGCATGACTAATGGCAACTTTCTCTAAGCATTTTATGTAAATGAGCATGATCCAAGCAAAGGGCAATAGTTGACTTTGTTGTTTAGTCTCTCTGGCTGAGAGGTAGTCTAATTGAAATGCACCTCACACCTTGAGAGGTGGAAACAACTTGCACGCCTCACCTACCTCCTGGCTGTGTGTACAGGCTTTTATTTGTACATGTTTTGGTTGCTTCTTTTCCTTCATTAGAGATGAATATGAATGTTCTTGGCTAAATTAATATCAGAAATTATTTTGATCCTCAAAATCATTTTTTAGACCAAAGTTTGATGCAATCTCCTTTCTCCTGCAATATCTTCAGAATATATTTGTCTAGTTGTGTCATGTCTCAATGGTGTTAAGAAACCCTTTTTAATAATGGAGAATTGACGGACGCTTTGTTCCCTCTCCCAGGTGTGTTTAGAGAAGATGCAGGACCTACAGCTGGCTCTGGTGATCTCCAGATTGTTCGAGTCCGAGTTTGAGACGGAATCCACCTACAAAAAGATCCTCCAGAGACATGTGCTGGGACAAGACAAACAGGTACACAGAGTTTGTGCGTGTGCCAGTCAGAGACGGAAAATGAATGATTTGACCAAACATCCCAGTCTTGTTTGACATTCCAACCTCTTGAGACATGATACAAAGAACCATTCTAATTCTTTGTAATACTGTATGTTGTTCAGATTCCTGTCCACCAGGACCCGTTCCTGCGGAGCATGGCCCACTGGGTCCGGGAGGACTACAGCCGCGCTCTGGACACTCTGCTTGAACAGCCTGCCAACAGCACCGCCTCTGGGTCCACTGGAAGTACATCAGACACGGGTAGGACTATACTGTAGTGCTAAAGATGTTGTATCTGTAGTTGTGGTGATTTAGGTGGAACAGCCTGCCAACAAACTGGGAGGCTGCTGCTAACGATGTGGCTCTTGTTCTGCTGGGAACAATACAGATGCTGGCCTGTAGGCACTATTGGCAGTAAACAACATGGGCACTAGACTACAGTATATTGCAGATTTGATTGTGCTGCTACTTTGAGCATGGCTGACACTGGGAGGCCTATCCTTTGCTTTCATCTTTGTCCTCCATAGTGAGCATGTGAAATGTCACACGTGAAAGCAACCTATGGGTCACAGAAAGCTCTTTCAATTGAAGACATTATACAGTCTTTCGTGGAACAAGTGCTGAACTTAATATGAACCCCACCATTACTTAAGCGGCAAACCAGTCCCAGTTTAACATCCCAATGCTAAATTGTTTTAGTCGTACAGGTCCTGTACGACTGGACAGGACGCTCCCGAGCACGTGGGGATAGGTTTAGGGAGAACAAAACACCGGGATATACAGTATATATAAAGGACAGTTAAAATGGCTCTTCCATTCTAAGTTATACTGTGCAGTTCTCACTGGATTTACAGTGTGGGTTGTCTGTTTCTTCTACATTTTGTATGTCTTAGAATGAAAGAGAAAGAATTTTCTGTTATCTTTTTTTCTATCAACCCTTCTCAGTAAGCTGTCAGAAAGTGTTTAAGATCCCAGCTTCAGCTTTCATTCCCCTATAAGTCACTGTTGTGTACAAGATGAGAGGGTCCACCCTGCAGGGAGCCTCATACACTGCGGGGAGCTACATACACTGCAGGGAGCTACATTACATTTCATCATTACAGATTCAGTGTGGCCGACTACTGCGTCTCATCCCATAACACAACCTGTCCTGCAGGTAATACTGCCATCAAAGCAGTAAGGGCTGCAGGCTTGTGCCACAGATAAAACACATTGTCCTTACTTTTGTATTTCTCTTGTATATCGATGGCAGGTTCCTCTTCCATGTCCCCATGCAACCCTGAGGTTTTCAACTTCTACACCTACCTCCGTAACCACCCACTCCTCCTTCGCCGCCATTTTGGCTCTTCGGACAAGGCTAAAGTTGGCCTGACCGCTGAGGGCCGCAGGGCGGATTCCATCAGCTTGGTGGAGAGAAGGCTGTTTTTCACAGCGGCATATGCACACCTGCACGCTGGCTGCCCTATGCTCGCCCTCGAAGTCGTCTCCAAGATGCCCAAAGTCCGCAAGCGCTCCAAACTGCCCAACCATGAGGATACGAGTATCTCTGCGGAACTCAGCGACGGGAGCAAGACTGGCCGGCCATCGGACCTGGACTGGTCTCAGCCAGTTCTGAATGGTTACGAGTCAGGCGGGGACAGCTTATGCAACAGCCGATCAGAGTCAGTTCTGAGTTTCGACTGGAGCCAACCATCGCTGAATGTCCCAGGTGATTCCCTGGAGCTGAAGTGGGACAGCGACAAAGAGGATGAAGACAACGAGGATGATGAAGGAGATACCAACGTTAAGAAAGATGAAGGTGCGGACAGCAGCAGTGTGTTCCAGGACACGCACGACGCCATATCGCCGGAGACATTGACGGGGGAGGACAGTGAGGACAGCAGAGACTTCATTGCCCCATCTGATGACATCTTAGCGGCCCAACTGAAGTTCAGCGCCTGCTTGAAGATTCTGACCAATGAGCTTAGGACTCTGTCGACAGGGTATGAACTGGACGGAGGGAAGCTACGTCACCAGCTCTACCAGTGGCTGGAGAGAGAGGTAAGGGCACAACTCATTCAAACACACTCACATGTATGTACACACACACACACACACTATTACACTTTGTATCTTACTGTACATACCTACCACAAATTTCCACGTCTCTCATGGATGTACTGATGATTGTATCTGTCTGTGTGTGTACTGTTTCAGTGCATGTAGACATGATAATGGTTGCATTTACACTTGATAATAACGGCAGAGGTTTACTCTTATGAAATTCAAGAAAGACAAATGGTTTGTTTGGCTATTAAAGATTCACTTGTGAAAACGGTTTAACAGCTTGATGAAATGTTTATGCATTTCACAGTTGCTCCTTCCCATGGCTGATCAATTCCTTCAAATTAACATTCAAATTAAATTCTGTGTCCCCCCAGGTGGTGGCTCTCCAGCGTTGCTGTAGCTACAAGCCATGCCTGCCAGAGCTGTCTGTCCATGGCATGACCCCCGTCTCCGGGGGAGCAGAGGAGGAACGGGTGGGTGGTAGTAGCTGCCATGCTAGGAGATTTGTCATATGATCATGAGTAAAGATCAATGCAACACTCACTGCATTAAAATATGACTTATTGAGATAACGATACAGTATCATTGTTTTTAAATCATTTTTCCAATCTTCTCCTTTGGACCTCTGTTTCCTTTGATTGAATGTAAAAATCCCTTTAACTCACCGGTGGGAATGTTGCTCTACATACTGTCTACCATTGATTCAATTTCAGCAGCACACCAGATTCATTAAATGTTGTCAAATTAATTGCACTTCTGCTATACTTACTCTATAAATTAGAACTGCCTTCCAAAATACTGCCAGTTTATTTGTTGATGACAGAACTAATTAATATGCATGGTTTTAATGTGTTGTTGTTTTGCATGCTGCTCTGGGGCTTTAGTTTAAACTCTATCCAACTGAGTAAACTTGGCACATTTGTCGTGATGTTGAGTGATGTGTCTATAAAGTTAATGAAGTAAACGTTGAATTTGCAGGCCAGGAGCCAGCGGAGCAGGAGGCACTGGCTACAGAGTAACCAGCCCCTACTGAGGATGTTCCTGAGCTACTGCAGCCTGCATGGCTCCCACGGTGGAGGACTGGCCTCTGTACGCATGGAGCTCATATTACTGATCCAGGAGTCACAGCAGGTAATTCAAACCTTCAGAGACGCATAGCATGTTAGCTCCGCAGTCTGGCTCTGTAGCTGTTACCAAGTCGATGGATGTTAGTGGTGTTGCCATGGATACAGCTCAGAGGGCAGCGTTTCATATTTGTGAGACATTGCAATCATGTACAACTGCCCAAACTGTCTTCTTGTGAAAATGGCTCAGAGCACATCCAAACTAAATGCACCTGTTTTTTGTGAAACACACATTTTTTTGCAGGGTAATAACCTACATATACAGTACTTCCAACACCAGCCAACAGAGGTGCAATAGTATTCTACTGCACACATGTTTCTGTGAGAGGAAGACTGCAAAACAGAAGGGGGGCAGAGTACAAATGAAAGACGAACACTGAGCCCTCATAGGGCTTGTCTTAATGCAACCGGAGCTCCCAAGGCACACACACAGACCTACTTCCTGTTCACTGGTGATTGCTAACACCTCCAGCAACGGGCTTGACAGGCTGTGCTTATTGGCCAAGCTCCTGCGGGACGTCCTGCCTTAGGCTTACTATTAGAAGGCTGAGTCCCAAGTTTCAGGAGGTAAACGACTCAATGAGCTGGCATGGCAACTGCGCTCTTGAATGTTAATACAGATGATGGGCATTGGGAGTCGTTTCTGCTCGCATGCTTTGATTTTGGAATAAGAGCAGTTGCTTTGCTCCCAGCTCCGGTCCCACGGTTGTCAAGTTTCTGGATTGTTGTTGAGGAAATTTGAGAATTTTGCCTTTGTCTTCATTGTATTCAGTGTGTAGAGCTTGTAGAGCTGCTGAAGTTGGAGACAATGATGCGATTAATTAAGCGTGACAAGCATAAGCATGTGGTATTCACACACACACACACACACACACACACACACACACACACACACACACACACACACACACACACAGAGTCATGCTGAGGGATCTGGTTTACACATCCCTCGCTCTCTACGTATGGGTTCCTTTACTTACATCACACTCTGGGATCAGCTCATCTTGTCTGATTATTACCGTACTCAGCAAGAGGCTTCTTGTCGTTTCACAGTTCACAGCATCACCCCTTTGTGAAACATCACTTCCTGAAAGAGGATCAGAAAGTTTGATGTGTCCATTATTCTTATTTTCCATGTGGAGCAAAGTTGAGTTTCACCAGTTGTAATTGTAGATATGACCAAGTGTAAAGGTGTGTGTGTGTGAGGGTCTGATGAAGATTGTATTTGTGCATGCCATGAATTTATACCCCAGCATATGCATATTATTGTACCTGAAGACATAATGGAAGGACACAAATGAAACCATGTGCTTTTTTTTTACCTCTGCCCACAGGATGACTCCAGCGAATCACCGGTGACACACTGCTCCCATCCCGCCTCCATCCCTCTCCTGTTGGCCTGCACAGCCAACGCTAAAACGGTGGTCGCCAATCCCATCGTCCACCTGACCAACCTGACTCATGACATCTTACAGACGATCAATGCACTCGACTCTCCTCCGCATCCGGATGTGATCAACAATAATGTGAGGCAGACCTCTAAATCCTTTGTGTCACTTCTTGCCATCCTGATATCTGATAGGATGAATTGCGTAAAGATTTTTTCCCCCTTTCCATGTATCCACGAGGGTGTTTGTTTGCCTTCAGCTCGAGCTCAACATGCCCAATTCCACACCTGCATACATACCCCAGTTGCGCTCGTGCGTCAGTAGGCTCGTTTGAGATGACTACCTGCATGCCTGGAAAATAGACTAGAGTAGCCGAGTGCAGTCCGGCGAGGAATCAACAAGCCGAACTCTTCCAACTGCATACTCTCTGCTCTTTTTCCATCTTCTTCATTTTGTTTAATAAAAAATGTATTACTGCGACCCACACTCACTGCTCTAACGACACAGGTCCTACGCCAGATTATCCATATATGGCATCAGGCGAGTGCCCGGGGGCACCAGCCGATTTGCCTTGTTGGGGGGGCATCACAGCATTCAAGGTTTTGTCATATTTTATTTATATACAGTACTAGTACTCTCGTCTCATGCATGGCCAAAATCTATCTTTGCTACTAAAAAAAAAGAATATGCACAAAGTTTAGTTTTTTGTTTGATTTATTTGCACACATAAAATATAGAAAACATTTGCAGGTAGAGACAGGAAACCCTGGATGGGCTTATACTGGGTCTCTACCTCAGAAAATCAAATAACAACAAAGCATATATTACAACAGAAACAATAAAACAAATAGACAAAGAAAAGAAAGTCAACAGTAAAAAAATTATAAACAATAAAAAAGTCAAAACAAAAAGCAATTAAAAAGAGTGAGTAGACAGTTAAAATGGCAATGCGAGGTGTATGTGTCATCTATGAGGGCCATCTATGACTCATCAGAGAAAGAATCATGATTGGTGTGTAGGTGCCCACCCCCCGCTTCCCCAGAACATTTACATTTTAATTTGTCCAGTGTGGGAAGATAAAAAACTTTCACTGGAGGAGCGGCTGTGAAAAGTAGGATGAAAACTACTGAGAATTAGTGAGTACATGAAAATGAGTACAGGTGGCATTTATGGAAAATATTGTCAAGGCTGCCGTGCCGTGCTCTGCTTTTTTGTCCTTTGTCAGTCACATGCCTGGGAAGTCCTTCCTGAGGAGTAAATAGACGGCCATTGCACAGCACAGAAATTGCGGACCAAATTAAGCGACAGTTCGGCATAAATCACTCAATTCATACAAACTAAATTGCTTTTGAAGCATAATTCCAGTGATCTTCAACCTGCCCTTATTTTTCCTAGTTTTTGCCATCATGCTGGCCATCGATTCTTCTCAAAAAAATTGCTTTACTGTATATAGAGCTTTAGTTCACGGAGAGCGCTGCTCTCCAATACAATCCAACAGGGTCAGTGGAAATTCAAACAGTCGACACCAAAAAGCACCCCAAACTTCACCTTTTCAAAACAATTGTGCCCTACATTGCGTTCCCTGTGAACCAGAGGTACGTAGAACTCCACAGTGAAGTAATGAATGAAATCTTGGTCAGAATCGATCTGCGTAATTAATGACAAAAACCTGTAGTGTAAGGCCCAGATTGAAAAGGATCAATGTGGGCCTTAATTATCGTTGATAGTGTGGAATCTGTGGTTTGCTCTTGATGGAAGAGCAATGAATTTGATTTACAAGAGGCCAAGGACACTGGGAGACGTGTGAAATGAGCTATAAAATGAGATTCATTATATACTTTTATTGGTAGCACTTCATTAGTAGTACAGGACACTGAAAGTGATGTTAGTGTTTTAAGCAAGTTGTGGACATGTAATGGTTCATTTTTTCAGTTTGGTTTTCATTGAAGAAGCACCTCTACCTAGACCCTATCTATCTAGACCTATCTTTCTCTATCCCTAGGCCTAAAAATAAATAAAGTTCGGTTCCGGTTTCCGACCGACCCTGTCAATTTACGTGCGACCCAATTTATTTTATGAGCATGTTGATTTGACGGTGGCGCTATGGCTGGCTCACACACTACAGGATTTTAGTGTGAGCTGTTTGCAGATAAAAATCTTAAACCTCCCGATCTGCTCACAGCCTCATCGGGGCCGTCCCGATCATATCAAACATGTTTGATATTTAGGACTGAAAATCTGCGCGAATACATCATTCTGCTGCTGCGCGAGACTCCCGTCATT
>NC_139631.1:16655884-16805800 GCF_964638095.1 Poromitra crassiceps | reverse complement strand
TACAAATCGTGTAGTGTGTGCATGTTTGAGATTCTAGGGGAGATAAACGATAATGACGGGAGGCTTGCACAGCAGCAGGATGATGTAGGCTATTCACGCAGATTTTCAGTCCTAAATATCAAACATGTTTGATATGAAAGCATTCATATTGACTTAAATATTTTGTTCATATAAAAACGTGTGTAGAGCACAGTGGTAGAGTACATGTAAACTATGTTATGAAAAAAAGTATCCATCGCTGCTGTAATTTTAAGGAAAATAAAAATATATATATATTTCCTATCTATCCCTTGCTGCAACTGGGAAAAAAAAATAAAAAATAAAATAAAATAAATTCCCTACCGACCCATCACCGAACTGACAACCAACAGGAACCAAACTTTTTTTTTTTTAGGCCCTATCTATCCCTATCTACCTTATCTAGAAACTCATACTAATTCCTTTCTTCTTTTGTCCATGGCTGTTTCAGATATACGTGCTGCACACCCTGGCTGCCTCCTTGTCTGCCTGCATCTATCAGTGTCTGTGTGATGGACAGAGCTACAGGTCAGCTACACTCTCATCAAGCAATGACTTTTACACCACCGTGTTCGTTGAGCTGTTGTTGTTTAGCCTCAGCTAAATCAAGTGTACTCTTCAACCTATTTCGTGTTGCAGGGACTGTTGTAGCATAGTCAGTAGGGGTGGGAATCACCAGATGCCCACGATACGATACTGAAACGATACTTGAGTCACGATACGATAGTATTGCGATACTGCGATATTTTCGATATTGCGATATATCGATATTGCGATATATTGAATATTGCGATATTTCGATATATTGCGATTTCTTACATTTTCAACTGCAAATGATGTCCCCAAAGGAAAACTTTGTCATCATCTGATTTATATAAGAACAATTTTTCAGTCTGTACATCTGACTTCAACCATTTTATTGCAGCAACATTGTCAAGTAGACATACCAACAACTTTCATAAAGTCATGTCATAGTTGCATGCACCTGACAAACTGAACTGTTTGTTACAGTCTACTTACAGTCCACCTTAACTGGATGTGTGTGTGGACTACTGTACTTATGTAGTTTTTGCAACTTCACTTCACTTACACAAAACATCTTGTGCAGCCCATTCAGTAACTGGGGAATTTGTAAATTACTGTTATGACAAAACTGTTACTGTTAAAACAAAATGAAAATATGCTACCGTTTGTTTACTGCTGGCCTTGGAACTAAAGTTTATAGTAGCCCGGTGGCCTGGCATGGCCTGCAAAAAAAAAAAAAAAGTTTTTTTTTTTTTTTTTTTTTTGCAATATCGATACAATATCGTCAGGCAAAATATCGCGATACTGTGGTGTATCGATTTTTTCCCCCACCCCTAATAGTCAGTAACTTCATACATCATTTGAATGCATGCACATCACACACTCTGAGCTGTTTTGAAGCCATCCGTTTCTTCACAATGTTTCAGGGGTCTGGGGAAATGCGTCTTCCCAGGTCCCAGCCGAGACTTTGAAAAACACTTTTATGCCGCCTGACTTGGGGACGGGTTGAGTTCAGTGCGTTCTGATATCTACACCGGAGCTTCTCTGGGAGCTAGCTTCTTGAATTCTTTATATGTCTTAAAGCGATGTGTAACTTTGATATGTCTCCATTTTCCAGAACATTCACCTTGACACAAATCCATTAACAGCCAGACACCAGCATGCAGGAACACAGGCTGTATGCCAAAAATACCAATGTTATAGCAAAGTGAAATGCTGGTATCCTTCTTAAGGTGTCCTAGTCTGGCTTTCTCAAAGTCATTCTCCTGTAGCACTGTGTGATCATCTTTTTCTTCCATTTGGCAATCTTTTCTTTATGGTATGTTTTTATAAAAAGCTTTAACTGATCAAGCCTGTGCTTGTGTAAATCTCTGTCACGTCTCTGTCAGATTGCTCGATGCTCTAAGGCTGTGGTCCCCAACCACCGGGCCGTGGACCGGTACCAGGCCGCAACGCATTTGGTACCGGGCCGCGAGCCGGGTCCAAAAAAATAAAATAAAAAATGTTTAAATAAATACAGGGTATAATATTATAGGCTGTGTGTGGTAGTTGAAACATAGTTTAAAGTTGACGTTTATTTATGTTTGTAGTTGAAACAAAAACATAAATACTCTAGGCTACATACAGTACAACACAAAAGGCTGTTATTTACCCTTTGTCGCCACCTGGTGAATAAATATATATATAACTAAAACCATTAAAATTGACAACCGGTCCGTGACCTTTTTTCCCATGTATCTACCGGTCCTTGGCACAAAAAAGTTTGGGAACCCCTGCTCTAAGGCAGTGGTTTCCAAAGTGGTGTCCGGGGACCCCCAGGGGTCCTTCAGGGGGTTCCAGGGGGTCCCCAGCAAAAAGGGGAATAATGTATTTTCACTATAATTCCATCCATATGTAACACAATAACAGAAAATATGACTCTTTTGCTCATGGTTTTCATCCACTTTCTGTAATAAAACACCTAAAAGCAAAAATCTTATCAGATGGGGGACCCTGGACAAAATCTTATCAGATGAAGGTCCGTGGTCTAATTTGTGTCACTTTAGGGGTCCTTGATGTGGAAAAGTTTGGGGACCACTGCTCTAAGGAATCCCTTTAACTCGTGCTGCTTTCAATGACCACATCATGAACCTTGCAGCTAGAGTGTGGGGACCCAGAGATAGGATTGGTTGTGACATTGAAAACTGTGTCACAGAAAAGGGTAAAGTTATTTTGGCTGGGAGAGCAGGGAGAAAGCATATTCATTATTGTAACGGCCGGGGGGACCTCCTGATTTACTGGCAAACTGGCTGGCTCTGCAGAGCGTGCTCTCTGCTCCACAGAGTGCTCTCTGCCCTTGGTATTTCACAGCTCAGAGATGTGATTGAATGAGCACTTTGCATCGTCCTTAGCTAGCGCAACATATGCATGCTAATTCACGAGCACACACACACACACACACACACACACACTATCGTGCTACTGGGAGTTAGCTAAATTAGCCAGGCTATTTCTAATTTAACAGTGTCTTTGTAATGGTAATTATGATCTAAGCTCTCTCGTGTCGCTACAGAGGTTTTATGAAACTCTGCTTCTGCTTTTTGCTCCTGAATGTATGAGAGAGAGACAGAGAGACAGAGAGAGAGAGTGATTGAATATTTTAGAAGTAATTTTACATTGTAGGTCGTGAGTGTTTTACCCAAGCTGACAGCATACTCATCCACTGTTGTTCATGTTAGCTTAGCTTCTGTTTGTTTTAGTTGACCATTATGGAATGCATCAGTTAATAAGTCCATCTAGATAAAACCTAAAAGCATCTCTGATTACCTGTACACTCCGGACCGGGAGCCGGGAGAGTAGACGGACGATGTGAATGTGGAGATTGAATTTGCAGGAAGCAGCAAAGAGACTGCCACTTTCCTTTCTAAATGATATCCCCCTTGACCTTTGAATTCCTTCTGATCTGGAGGCGATTTTGTTTTTGTTTTTTTACAATAGCATAAACGGGGACTTATTGGATGTTAGAGAGAAATGGAATAGACTCACTGATGCGTTGGGTATCCCTACTCCCTGTTAAAACTATCCAACTATCCGAGTTCATATTGTGTATGCTGAAAAGCCCCCTGATGCGAGATTTCATATCTTGGTAGAACAGAGCTTGACAGCATTGCTCCTCTCCATTTCTTATGAGAAATCTCACAGAATTCAGAGCAGACTTGAAACATTTACTGTTTGACATTACATATTTACACCATCCAACCCCATTTTCCATTTCCACTTTTTACTACTGTATTTCATGTTTCATTTTCCTTTGTGCCCTCATACTGACAAGAGTGTGTGCGTGTGTGTCTCCCACAGCCATGTGAACCCTTTCACAGGGATTGTGTATCAGAGTGTGTTGCTGTCTCAGAAGCAGCCAATCAGAACCGTCAGCATGGAGGAGACTGTCTTCCCCAACACTCCTCCTGCACAGTGGCCAGGTAAATCGCACAACAGATGAACATGCTGTACTCTACTTCAATACGCATAATTACATGTTTGTCTGTGTACAACACATCATTGACAAAACCACCCCCAAAACACATTTTTCTAATGTGTAATCAAAGCTTAAAAATGGCCAATGACTAAAATTTATTTAATATATTCCACGTGAGTTTACTTTTCCAATGTTGTTCCTTCCTCTGTTGAATTTATTCAGGTGCTGATGGGACCTGATGGTGTTCTCACTTGTGTGTATTATATATTTAAGTAGATGATATTATTTAAGACTCGTTAGATTTTAGACATTTTGGTGAGGTCACTGGAGAGACACTTCAACCATGATATGAGATCAAAGAGGATCCGACTTTGCAAACTACTGAAATGAGTGTTTTGCTGTTGGGTATATTTAAATACCTTGGAAGCCGTCATATTCTCTAACCTCCATGCTTCTCATCTGCTCCCTCTCCGCGCTCAACCACCCTTTCTGCCTCCCTTCTTCTCCTACTCCCTCTTCTCCCTCCATCGCCTCCACTTTCCATGCCCTCTGTACCTTTCTCTATCCCTCTCCCCTCCCCTCGCCCTCACCTCTGCCTACTGTATCTTTCTCTCTTTCTCTTCCACCCATCCCTCTCTCCAGGTATCGCCTCTCTGATCCGTCTGTTGAACTCGGCGGGCGAGGAGAGCCAGCCAGGCTTAGCTGTGCTGCTCTGCCAGATCCTGACTGCCGTCTTCCTCAGCCTGTTCGTCCACGGCTTGGCCACCCACTCCTGCAACGAGCTGTTCCGCATCGTGGCCCACCCTCTCAACAGCAAGCTGTGGGTGTCCGTGTTCGGAGGAGGGGCCCGGAGCCCTGTCATAGAGAAGACCCACAGCCCAGCCAAGTCACCGCCGTCAGGTTGGCAGAGTTTATTTCTGTCTGTCTGTCTGAGTTGCTGTCTCCATGTATGGGGTTTTGCTTATAGAGGTGACCCAGTCGCCAGATCTAATCAGCCATGCCAAGTTAGCGGGGGTCCTGACAGAAAAGGACTCATTAATATTTAAAGTTGCTACTGTATAATTATCCAAAGCATCTGGGGTCGGTTGCACAAGATTAAGTTTTCTCCTTAAGTATGACACTTAAGGTGTCTCTTCTCCTTAGCTGAGGGACTTACGTAAGGGTGTTGCACAGAATCCCCGAAAAGGTTTCCTTAGTTATGGAAAAACCTTAAAGGGATCATTTTAGGGACGCGTTTTTTTTAAAGTCTAACCCTATTTGCTACTTACACTGTTCCTCATAGAAGCTTCAGAAAGTTTGGCAAAAACGAATGCAAGGTCAATGGGGTCACGCTGCTGTATGTACAAGCTGACTGAGGCTGACTAAAATTTCATCCACACTGCACACACACACACACACACACACACGTCACACACACACACACACAGTGCACACAAAGTACATTTCAGTCAGCCTCAGTCAGCTTGTACATACAGGCGCATGAACCCAAGGTAAGGAGAAAACCATAAATACTTGAGTGAACATTTTAAGGAAACTTTAAGGAGAAGAAGTGTTTTGTGCAACCGATTTTAATTTAAGGAAACCTTAACTCGGACTTTAAGAAGATTCTTAATTCAAGGTGTTTTGTGCAACCGGCCCCAGAAGTTCAGAAAAGCTTTTACATATACATATCAAAGTAGTAACATATGTCATGCTTTGTGTATGTCCTGTATATGACGTAAAAATAGTGTGAGTGGGTGTGGCTGTGAAGCCAGCCTATATCAGTCAAATTAAGAACATTTTGTGTGGTCCCTGCAGCCTCACCAGCCAACGAGGGCTCAGAGAGGAAGTCCAGACGCTTCAGGCTCCTGTCCTCGCGCAGCGGCTCCAAAGAGGAGGCGGGGTCAGATAGGGAGAGGGAGGGGACAGCCAGCCCCAAGCTTGGACGTGTCGTGGAACACGAAGCTGCCTCCGTCTTTAAAGAACGTTTTGTCCCTCCAGAACTCAGCATTTGGGACTATTTCATCGCCAAGGTAACCCAGATTGAATGCATATCATAGAATTAAAAAGTAGCATTATATAAAAAAAAATTAGGTCCAGCTTGAATATTTAATTCATAGTCTATAATAACTTTTACTTAAACTTAGCACACATCCCTTCAGTGTTATAATAGGCTATCTGATTATCATTGCGATAAGGTTTCATCCTCTTTCTTGATATGTTTAGCTGTGTGTTCACATTTTGAATACATTCAGATTATAGTCCTCAAGAGACATCCTAAAGTTGAATGGCAACCAATGAAAGGCTAAGTCTGTGGAATGTAGCATGTTTGATTGAGCTTTGAATGAGGTGTATATTTCTGCAGTTAGTGAACCAGCCGATGCACCCATACGCCTGGGACATCAACCAGCCTACTGTCACCGTGTCCACAAAGTCAGTCTTGCTTCATTGTTGTTGTTGCATTTCATGTCATTTAGCCATTCCTGCCACCGTCGGAAAGCAGAGTAGAGTATGACTCAGAGGAGAGCCAGGGAAGCCAGGAGGAAGATGAAGATGACGACGACGACTATGAAGACGTGTTTGACCCCAACTCTCCACTGAAAGAGCATTCGAACCACAACTCATACAGGTACCCAGAGAGGTGATATCACTGTAAAGCCTGATGGAGTTTATGTTGTAGTTTATTATTACAGTGACAGTTAATAAACTGTGTTTAAGGTACAGTACTGCACAAAATTAGGAAATGTGCTTCTGTTGCTCATTGGGTTGCATAATTCACAAATACTGCAGGAAGTAGGGCCTCAATTCCCACTAGACTAGAGCCACCCATGGTGCTTTAGCACGTTGGATAAAAGCATCCACACATATCCCATTTGGTGGACATATCCCACAATTTTTAACTGTCATTAAACAGTTGCATGTAATGGCTGCTCTCTGTCCTTGCAGTTGGTGTTTGATGCGTCTGACCATGGTTCAACTGGTGCTGGGCAACCTCAAGTCCTTCTACCCAATGGCAGGTCATGATCTGTTAGGTAAACAACACTACACACTACAGTACCCTCTGACATACTAATGTGTGGTGCTTATGCTGCCTTCCAGACAACTGGGACCTTCGGATTTTCTGACTTCCTCCTACTAGAAAAAGTGCACTGGAATGCCACTGAAAGTCGGAGCTCCGACTTGAAAACTCAGGTGGGGGGGGGGCAATAATGGCCGCAACCATGGAGTAGGCTATGTAGTCCAAAGTATGAAGTGCCAAAATAAAATGTATAATGGAATCTGTTACCTTATGTGTCGCTGCCGCTCCTCATTTTCGTTTAAATATGCAATGAGGGTGCTCCGCTCATTGTTAAGCTGTCTTGCTATTTGCCAAACAAAAAAAAGTTTGTCGCGGTCCGCCATGTTTCTTGCTTTCGTTTTGCCTTTGTGCACTGGAACGCTTTGAAGGTGGGGGGTGGGACTTTTCCATTGGGAAACACCCACGTCCCAGTTGTCTGGAAGGCAGCATTAGACACGTTCTGCCACAATTCCCACAGCCTATTAACTGATCTTCTGTTTTTCCTCCCTCTGTTTGTGTGCGTGCCTGCCTCTGCTTATCCAGATCTGCCTGTGGGCTCTCCACTGTGCCATGGGGCCCTGAAGACGCTGCAGCGCTGGGAGCAGGTGCTGCAGAAGAGGCTGGAGATCTTTGGAGGTCCTCCTTCCAAGTACATCTCCACGCACCCCCAGGATGAGACGGCCACCTCCGGCCCTGCCCTCCTCAGACACAAGGCTCTGTTTGAGCCTTCCAACACGCCATTCAGGTAACGCCCTGGGTCTGCTAGCTTTTAAACCAATCAATCATCTTTTCTTTTGTTTTGTTTTGTTTTGTTTTGTTTTGTTTTAATGTCTGCACAATCATTATGAGATGTTTTTGGATCCAATCAGCAATGGAATAATGCTAAAATATGTATTATTGCTGGGATGTCTGGGTAGTGTAGAGATAAAAGCATCCACCTGCTTCAGAGACCCGAGTTCAATTCCCTCTGTGGGTGGGAAGCCGGTGGGTATGTGTCCTGGACCCTGTACTAGCGCCTCCTCTGGTTAGCCTGTTCAGGGGGGGGTTCTGAGGGGGGGGGGTGAAACTCCTCACTGTCAGGTGGTAAGAAGCGGCGTGGAGGAAGCATGTGCTAGTCTACAACTCTCCCCAGATCGGCAGAGGGGGTGGAGCATCAACTCGTCTCGGACAGCAGGCGAAATTGGCCAAGTACAATTGGGGAGAAAATGGCAGAAAAGGAGGAAAAACAATTTATTATTGCTAAATGAGTCAGATGCTTTAAATTACATTTTGAATTGATTAAAATAAGAATTAGTCAACCCTAGCATGTTTATTAATGTGCACATTTTAGGGAGGCATTCCTGTTTTTGACTAGAGAAAAGCTATGATTTAGTACTTTACAAGACTGCATCAAGCCTTGAGCTTTTAAACATGGAGACTTCATCTTAACACAATGTGGTACATTTGATTTCAAATTGCCTTGAGCGCTAAATGTGCAGAGTCTTTACATCACATCCACACCAGCTGCTCCTCAGGATCTCACCAATACAGTGGTGACCTGTGTGGCTCTTTCAGTGGCATTTACTGTTCTTGGATGAACTTCAGTTGTGTGCATTTCATATATCTTGTCTAAAGTGCCAGATACAGTATCTGGAGTGCTCAGATCAGCATCAATGGCACAAATCATTGTTGAAAAGAGACATTTTGTGAACACTATATATTGTATATGTATTGGTTGCCTCCAGGTCGAGCCACCGTTCGGCGCTGCCAGTGAAGCGTCTGTGGCAGTTCCTGGTCAAGCAGGAAGAGGTGCAGGAGACGTTCATTAGAAACATCTTCACGAAGAAACGGGAGCAGAATGAGGTACAGGGTTTCCCACTACGCTGCCCGGCTGCATGAACCGTCTACATACAGTATATGGCACCCCTGTAGCACCCTCTTGCACATCGCATTGTCACTGACTAATAACACATTTAACTACTTTGTAATGTTAAAACCCACAACGCATCTCTGTATTCACCCCCAAGCAAACGGTGTCATGGTTGCTCCTAAATCCCTGGTGGCGCATTTGTGCTTTTTCTTGTTCCGCATGCCAACCCACATCTGTTCCTACTCTCTCTATTTGCAGTACAGTGCTTTCATGTTGCTCAAATAATTGCATTGATTCAGCCTGGTTTGGTAACAGCCCAATAATACAGTCTCTGTGTGTGTTTGACTGCATGGTTCATCACACTGGTTGTTGTCGTTGTGTATGTGTGTGTTTTGTGTGTTTGTTTGTTTGTGTCTGTGTGTGTGTGTGTGTGTGTGTGTGTCTGCCCTGTGCGTTGTGCTGCTTCCCCGATAATAAAAGTCTGTCGAGGAGCAGCCTGACAGTATGAAATGTTCAGGGACGGACGAGACTGGAAGCAATCAGGTACTGCTGCTTTGGCTCATTTGCGGCTTATGGTGGCAGGATGGGGGGGGGCATTGTGGTGCTAGATATGGGACAGCACATTGGGAGTTGTTGAATGACTAACACATAAAACCTGCCTTTTGCTCTCTCTTTTTTTACCATTTCATTTAAGTGTTATATCTGCATCTCACCGGTACTTTTAACATTAAAAAATAATCTGAATATTTTCTCAAGACCAATAAACAAACTGCTATTCTGTATAAATGTTGTAAAACCTTCTGAAATATACATCACCATGCGTTAGGGTGAATGGTGCAGAGTGTGTAGTAGGTTCGATATGGGGACATACTCATCATGTGCCTTGTATTTTGCCTTATATAATATTATATATGGCTCAGACAACGTAAGGGACATTAAAATTCAGTTTTTGACAGAATGCCGCGTGTGTTGCGGGCCATGAACAATGTATGTTCATGTTGGATAGAAAATCAAGCTGTACTGTACATTGATGCTTCGTAGAGGTTTGATAATCTTCTCCTTCTCTCTGTGCAAGCTGCCACATAGTGTAGTGTAGCCACTAGGTTTGGCGCAGCGTTAATGAAGCCAGTCTCTCTGAGGACAGCCTATGAAGCTGAATAACTTCTGATTAAGGGGCCCAACACTGTCGCAGCAAATCTGCATCCCACAGGGATTATGTGCTCTGTGAAAATGGCAAACCACCATATTTAGATGACTATAAGTCGAGTTTCACTTCATTTCATCTGACAGACAAAGACATGGTCTTTTCCCCTTGAATAAGCACAGTAAAGACTCTTAATTAAATCTCATGCTCAAAGGATGCCTGTCTCTGTTTGAATAACTTTGGCTTCGAAATGTAACATCTCCATATAATATGTATGCAGTACTGCTACTCTACTACCGCATACGTCCCATAGGATTGCTGTGGTACAGTGTGTGCCTGTGCTCATCGCTGAAGGATTGTTTTTGCGCACATTGCTAACTAACGCCACTAGCCGAGTTATGTTGTCTGCTGTAGCGAAACAATTTGCCCTGATGCACTAACACACACACCTAAGGCAAGACACACACAGTACACACACACACATTACAGACACACACAGTACACACACACACATTACAGACGAAGAACGTGTTGCACACAAATAATAATATATAATATATGCCGTTCTTGAAACATCGCCCTGTTGTAACCGTGAGTCGGACACTTATTCATTCTTCACCTCATCTTGTGGGTCCTGTCAGGTCATTTGGCTCGATAGTGTTTAGGCAGGGCGCAGAGCTTTGCCCTGTTGTTTTGTTTGGAGCAAATGATTACCTATGTTTCAGCTGGGATATCTGGTGAAACTCCATTTTGTGTGTGTGTGTGCGTGTGTGTGTGCGTGCGTGCGTGCGTGTGTGTGTGTGCGTGTGTGTGTGTGTGCGTGTGCGTGTGTGCGTGCAGATCGAGGCAGATCTGGGGTACCCTGGTGGAAAGGCACGCATCATCCACAAGGAATCTGACATCATCACCGCCTTTGCCATCAACAAGGTAGCGCTACAACAACTACAGTTAGACCAATATTGTTTTCCCAATCTATTGGTCCGTTCAAAAAGCCATATTGTTCAACCTCTACTTCTTCCAACCCTGAGAAAACTATACTCGAAAAACCAATGTCAGTTCAATCCGATGTCATTTCAAAGGTTTACTTTAATTGTAGCATCATGCAACCTTAAGTGAGAATTAGTAGTCTGTCATCAAGCGCTTACTGTGAAAGCTGTGGAGCTCACCTTCAGGGATTTTCTTTCAGGCAAACTTTGTCTAAATCCCTTTATCCCCGCTGAGCAGAGTAGCAGTGCTTTGTAGCCGCTGTGATGCTACAGTGTTCAGCCTGACTTGTCCTCGTTTGATAAAGGAACAGGTTCACACACTGATGCTCTGTTCTCTTTTTTCCCCCACTTTGCTCTGTTGTTGGTGTTTTTGTAAGCCCCGCTGGATAAGAGCTTCAACTGCAGTAAATGCCTAATACAAAGGCCCAGATGGCCTACTGTACTGTATATACTGTAGGCCTATAGCTTATGTAGTGTTTATATTTTTATTTTATTTCTGTATTTAACTATTTATTTATACAGGAAAGGCCCTTTAGAGCAAGCCCTCATTTACCAGGACGCCCTGTTACGGTGCGTTTAGACATTTACAAAAAACAAACAAACAATCAAAAACAGTACAAACGGATAACAAGATTTAAAAAAAAAAGCAATATTGATTTTTGTTTTGTTGGTACTGTAATAGGTGTTACTGTTAGGCACTGGTAACACCTCATGCTGGGCTATTCTCATCTTATTTAGCTACATGTAATTACTGCTGAGATCAAATGACTATGCCTTTCGTTCCCACCTCTTGTTGGATCAAAAACACACTTCAAGATTTCTTCAACTAAAGAAAGTCACAAAGTTGCCGTCCTAGACACATTTTCCTTTGCTGATCCCATGCTATTCTGTGTTAATTCTTTTATCTCTCAGGACAGGCTACATGCCTTATTTTGTTCATCGATCAAAGCCAGGCACACCTCAGGTCATCATTAAATGCAGAGAGCTGGATTATTCTGTGACCATAGGCTGAATGGAGGATGAAAGAACCGCCCCCCCCCCCCCCCCCCGCTGCCTCTCACTCTTTTAACTTGCCTATTTACAGTATGTTTTATCGTTTCTTCCCGTATATCTGATCCTCTTCTGCTTTTTCTGTTCTCCTCCTCACTGCGCTCTGTGTCTCCACCTCTCTTCCTGTCTCCTGTCCTGTCTCTGTCTCTGTGTCTCCACCTCTCCTGTCTCTGTGTCTCCACCTCTCTCCTGTCCTGTCTCTGTCTCTGTGTCTCCACCTCTCCTGTCTCTGTGTCTCCACCTCTCTTCCTGTCTCCTGTCCTGTCTCTGTCTCTGTGTCTCCACCTCTCCTGTCTCTGTGTCTCCACCTCTCTTCCTGTCTCCTGTCCTGTCTCTGTCCTCCTCACCGCGCTCTGTGTCTCCACCTCTCTTCCTGTCTCCTGTCCTGTCTCTGTCTGCTTCCCAGGCAAATCGGAATTGTTTGGTCATGGCCTCCACCCATGACATTCAGGAGTTGGATGTGTCATCCATCTTGGCCACACAGATCTTGACGTGGATCGATGATGATGATGCCGAAGCCAAAGGGTAAGAGAACAGGCCTGTGTGTGTGTGTGTGTGTGTGTGTGTCTGTGTCTGTGTGTGTGTGTGTGTGTGTGTGTGTGTGTGTGTGTGTGTCTGTGCGTGCGTGCGTGTGTGTATATGCATGCTGAGGCCAACGGGTGGGGGGAACACATCCAGATCAACATCAACTTTTTAACTTTACACCCTCAGAGCTACATTGTGTGTGTACATGTGCGCTCATGGTAACAGTGTGAGTGTAGCTGGTGTACTGTATGTACAGCTACATTGTGTGTGTACATGTGCGCTCATGGTAACAGTGTGAGTGTAGGTGGTGTATGTACAGCTACATTGTGTGTGTACATGTGCGCTCATGGTAACAGTGTGAGTGTAGCTGGTGTACTGTATGTACAGCTACATTGTGTGTGTACATGTGAGCTCATGGTGACAGTGTGAGGGTAGCTGGTGTATGTACAGCTGCTTTGCGTGCCTGCCTGTATGTGTGTGAGCTGTATGTATATCCATTAACTGATGAGACAGATGACAGTGTCTGGGAGCAGGGTCACCTTCTATCTGGATTTGTCCTTATCCTTGTCCAACATAATGAGTCATCATTTCTGCTGTACAAGGTGGTGGTGGTAGTAATAATAATAATAATAATAATAATTTATATGACATAGTGCTTTTCTAAGTACGGTACTCAAAGATGCTTTACAATAGAGAAATTACAAATACACATACAAATATGAGAGTTACAGAGTGAGGAGGATAAAGATGGCATAAGAAGACAGAGGGTGCGTTTCAGTTCTGGGGAGGCATTGGGAGTCAGGTGTTGTAGGCTTTTTTGAAAAAGTGGGTTTTGAGTTGTTTTTTGAATGAAGAGTGAGTGAGAGAGAGAGTGAGTCTGAGTTTCAGATGTTTGAAGGGAGGGAATTCCAGAGGGTCGGGGCAGTGGTGGCAAAGGCCCTGTCCCCCAGGGTGCGGTGCTGGTGATGGGGTCAGGAGGTTGGTCTGAGGTGGCGGGGCGGCGGTGGCGATGGAGAAGGTTTGACAGGTATGAGGGGGCGAGATTGTTGAGAGCTTTGTAAGTGATGAGGAGGATTTTGTAGTGAATTCAGTGCTGTATTGGAAGCCAGTGAAGGTGTTGGAGGATGGGTGTTGATGTGTTCTCTGGAGCGGGAGTGGGTGAGCAACCGGGCAACTGAGTTCTGAACATGTAGTTTTGACAGTGGAAGGGAGGCCGTAAAGAATGCTGTTGCAGTAGTCTAGTGGAGGTTATGCAGGCCTGGATGAGTGTTTCTGCAGCTGAGGAGGAGAGGGTGAGCCGAAGTCCTGCAATAGGTGAAAAAAGGAAGTTTGGGTGATGTTGTTGATGTGTGATTTGAAGGAGTGGGTGGGATCCATAGTGACGCCGAGGTTTCGGACCGGGGGAGAGGGTGTGACTGTGTGACCAATGTGCTGAGTGAGAAGTTCTGGGAGGAGGGGTGGAGGGATTTGGGGCCGATGATGTCTGATTTATTGCAACCCGGTACTTAACATTATCCTTTGCTGAATTCAGTTGTTTTCTCTCACCAGGACATGGATAATGGTTCCTTGCGTATTGGTTCCTGTTGTCTTTCTCATGACAGCTGTGGGGACTTTCTTTAATGGAAGATAAAACAAAAACACTGAAGATGAATCGTTAAAACGATCCTCCCCACTAAACCGTCATTAAAGAATCCCCTACTGTGGAGCTCCCAACTAAGTACAACTTTCTGTCTCTCTCGCAGTGGTGCTAGCGACGATTTCCTGGTGGTCCACGCGCGCGATGACTTTACCACCCTCCATGGCACCACGCCCTACACCCACAGCAGCCCCGGCACGCCCATCAACATGCCGTGGCTCGGAGGCGTGCAGACCGGCAGGGGTGCATCTGTGGTGAGCGCCTCTCAACTTCAAGTTCATGTCCTTCATCACATTCACAAGCATGTCTCAAAGCACTTTACAGAGAAAGAGCCAACTGATGGACAATCCATCATAGAACAGAATGATGTCACACAAGGCTAAAGGACTCAGGCAATGCATTAGCTCTCGACCTCGTGCTCTGGATCAACACACAGGACTGTTTGAAATGCTTTCAGTTACTTGTGATATTTCACGTTACCAGACTTTAACGATTTTTGGACATACAAATCACAATGCCAACCCTGCTTTTCCTGCTTTATTGTGTTATTATCCCGATCACTCCCCTGTCTGGGATTAATCTCGCACACACACACTTTACTGCTTTTCTGTAATTAAGTGATCTTGTCAGTGACTATGGATTGGAACCAATCGGGGTGTGTCTCAAAAGTCCCAACCTCAGCCCTTCTTTGTACTCAAAGCAAAATCCTCTGTGTAATTAAAATGGTTTTAATTAATAATTCATCCCTGCCAGTTTGCCAAAAGCACCATGTCTCGAGCATGAGCTTAGCTTCCCTCATTGACTTAGAAAGGAACGAAGATGTTTTTTGGTTGCTGCATTGCTTGTGAGACACATGGTCCAAATCTCCTTCCATCATCTCACTGTAGTTAATTAAAGAGTTTGGAAAAGCGCTTAGACATAGCTGACGTAGCAGCAGGCAGCCAACTGCTGACTTGGGTGCTTGATCTGGTTCTGATAGTGCAGCAGCAATGCCTTTTGGAATCAAGCGATCATGAGTCGTTTGTTTGTTGATATCGACCAGCTACTACAGCATTGCCCTTGTCTAGCGGACCGGACACACTGCATCCTAATGATTTACCAAGCAGTTTGGCATAACGCTCAGGCACAATGATGCATCTCATTCTTCCTCGGTAGACATCGCTGTTCAATTCTGCCGATCTCGACACAGGACAGCAAATGGTAAATGAGCTATAACAAGGCAATTTGTACCATTAATGGTGATTAATCTATCACTCGATATCTCTGATGCTGTAGCTGTACATGAAGCAATAGAACCAGCTGATGAAGAATAGGTGCATTGACCTCATGATGCAGATTATAATTGTTTTTTCTGACCTTTGAATTTCATTGAGTGGATTTTAACTACAGTTAGAGTAGAGCCATTTTTCCAACTCAGTACTACTATGTCACAATATGTGTCTGTTCTCAAGAGTCACTGTTCAAACTCAAATCCTACATTGTTTTGTGAAAAAGTAGCTTCACTTACAGTAATATCCTCCACTTCACTTTCTTCCCCCAGCTGATCAAGAGGAATATCAACAACGTGAGAAGGATGACCTCCCATCCCACACTGCCTTACTGTGAGTAGCTCTGTGATGACTGACAACACATGATGAGAATAACTACCTCTGAAGTTTTACTATCCCGACATCGCATTTCCCATATTAAAATGGCTCCTAGGCAGTGATTACATCACCCAGAAAGTTTCTCTTATTGCTTAGCAAGTGCAAATTTTATTATTCTGGACTCAGTACTGATTTTGATTTAGAAAAGGCTGAGTGAGCCCTATTTGTTACAACCATATATTTTCTGCTAGAACTGGAGTAAAAACCACTGGGAATTCAGTGGTGAGGTAATTAACAGAAAAGAAAAGTTTGTCTCTTGTAGAAAAGCTTTTGTAGAGTAGGAAGGGAGCAAACTTTCCGGCAGGTTGAAGCTGAAATGTCTGTGAATTGAGCCATCTCCTCTATCAGTTAGTCAGAGAGCCTCACCGCTGTAACCCCCCCCCCCCCCGCAGACTTGACGGGAGCGCAGGACGGCAGCGTGCGCATGTTTGAGTGGGGCCACTCCCAGCAGATCATCTGCTTCAGAAGCCCGGGGAACTCCAGAGTCACCAGGATACGATTCAACCACCAGGGAAACAAGGTTACCACGTCATACACGCATACACACATGGAATGTGAGGTTGAACTCCCAGCATACAGAAGTCACACTATATTCAGGAGTTGCAACATGACTGGATTGTGTGCGGTGAGCCTGTCAGCTTCAGCTCCATCTTCACACGTTCTCTCACAGCTCTGCCACTCAGGCTGCAGCTGCAGCAGGCTTTTGCTTCAACTCACATCACTCCTCAGCTGAGTCATTCAACCGCTCTGAACTCTGAGCGTTCCCCTCCGGCTAATCATATTCCTCACAGACTTCGCACTACTAATGCCTTATCTGCCCGTCCTGGGTAAAAGAGCAAAATAGCCTTAAAATATTGGAAAGAGAGGACACAAGGAGCGCTCGTTACGTAAGTGTTGCTTTTTACTTTGGAGGCTGCCGAAGTGTCCGGGAAGATAAATCAAGCCCACCACAAGTCGTCCCCAAAGGTGCTTCTCAGTGGGTGCTCTTCCCCAGGCTAATCATTTTCTATCCCGTCAGTCCGGGGCAAAATAGTTGGATTTGCTTTGACATTTTGAAAACAAATCCTTATGTAAGTGATGGTTTCACTGTAGAGGCTGTTTTGAACATAAAATAAATCAGGTCTTTTCAAAACTTCTTTTCACCTAAGTCTAATGTCTGTTGTCTGACTGCGTTGTGTAGTTTAAGTCTAATGTCTGTTGTCTGACTGCGTTGTGTAGTTTAAGTCTAATGTCTGTTGTCTGACTGCGTTGTGTAGTTTAAGTCTAATGTCTGTTGTCTGACTGCGTTGTGTAGTTTGAGTCTAATGTCTGTTGTCTGACTGCGTTGTGTAGTTTGAGTCTAATGTCTGTTGTCTGACTGCGTTGTGTAGTTTGGTATCGTGGATGCGGACGGAGGGTTGAGTCTCTGGCAAACCAGTACAAGTGGGAATGCACCTAAACCCTACCTGGTAAGAAACTTTTCCTTTCTTCCCATATTCATTCTTGTTTGTCTCCCTCTCTCTCTCCCTCTCCTTCTCTCCCTCTCTCTCTCTCTCCCTCTCCTTCTCTCCCTCTCTCTCTCCCTCTCTCTCTCTCCCTCTCTCTCCCTCTCCTTCTCTCCCTCTCTCTCTCCCTCTCTCCCTCTCCTTCTCTCTCTCTCTCTCCTTAGTGTCCTCTCCTCTGCCCCCTTTCCTCCTGTAATTGTCTTGTTTACTCGCCTCTCTATTGCTGTCTCTATCGCTGACGGTTTTCTTTGTTTCTCTGGGCCAGACGTTGCATTGCCACAACAAGACGGCTCACGACTTCGTCTTTGTGGGCTCCTCCTCTCTCATCGCCACCGCAGGACTTTCCACAGACAACAGGTACAAGCGAGCGGCAGGGGAAATTCATCTCCCTCTGTCCTCCCACATTCTCTCCAAGCGTCGAATTTCCGTGTGGTGAATTTCTAATTAAACGCTGACCCTCTTTCCATTCAGCTCCACTGAGACGGCGCCGGCCAGGATAATGACGTGTGGTTTAATCTAAGCATTGAGCGGACATGTTGGGAGGGGTAGTAATGTGCTGGTTCAGTCTCCACAGGACATGTTGGGATCAGTGGTGTGGTCTAGGGGGGGGGGGGCTTAACCGGAAGTGGGTGGAGATTCGACCCATTTTGTTGTTGTTGTTGTTGTTCCTCCCCAAATTTACAGAATAGCTTCAGCTATCAGCTTCATCTTGCTTCTTCGGTCGCTATTCTCTCTCATGAAGATTTGTTTACCGACGGGGAGAAAGCCCCACGTGATAGCCTCTCTCTCTCTCTCTCTCTGCTCAACGCTGTAACACCATTTTATTTTGAGATTCAGTTGACTTTGCCATTTCCCATGGATATTGTCTCATTGACTAAAAAGGATGCCTATTTAAAAGCGTGGGGCAAGGCGTAGGCAAGGCTTGGGTGCTGTGTGTGAATGTAGGGTACAGAGCGCACAGGGTGAATTTTATGAATGGAAAGTGAAAACGATACGTATCATAGCACATTTCCCAGTGCGCATACGCAAATCTGAGTCATTTCGCAGTGTGTATACGCCGTATTGCTGCGTATCACGTAGACTACACCACTGGTTGGGATGGGTAGTAATGTGCTGGTTCTGTCTCCACAGGACATGTTGGGATGGGTAGTAATGTGCTGGTTCTGTCTCCACAGGAACGTGTGTCTGTGGGACACTCTGGTGACTCCAATGAACAGCCTTGTACACGGTGAGGCACACCACTACCTCCAGCGAGAGGAAAGGATTTGGCTTGACGCTTTTTGTGATAGTTTCTTTGATCATCAACTAATACATCGTGTTGAATTTCCCCCCAATTTGTACTTCTCTTTTGTCTAATTTCTTTTTGTATTCATTGATTTGATTCATTCATTCATTCATTCATTCATTCATTGTCTGCACTCAATATTTCCTCTCTATTCCTCCGCTTATCTGCCTTGCCTTTCCCCATGCTTTGTGCTCCTCTCTTCCATCCATCTGCTTTAATAGCTCTTCTCTTTCTCCTCAGCATTCTGCTGCCACGAGTCGGGCGCCACTGTGCTCTCGATGGCTCCCAGGCAGCAGCTGCTGATCACAGGCGGTAGGAAGGGCTGGATCAGCGTGCTGGAGCTTCCCCACAGGCACCAGCGTCAGAGCTTCCAGGCCCACGACTCGCCGGTCAAAGCGCTCGCCATCGACCCCACGGAAGGAAGTTTCATCAGCGGCTCCGCTGAGGGCAACATCAAGGTACGGTACGCCCACCGATACCCGCCAGCTGACAGGTGGTTTTCACGCACGCCATTTTGGTCAATGGTAAAGGGATTGGATGGAATTGTATCGTGCTTTTATCCAAAGCACTTTACAATGTGCCTAAATTCACCCATTCACCCATTCATACATTTATGAAGCAAGCTACCACGCAGGGTGCTGGCACAGCCATCGGGAGCAATTTGGGGTTCAGTATCTTGCCCAAGGGCACTTCGACATGCAGACTGGAGGAGCCGGGGACCACCCGCTCTACCTCCTGAGCCACAGCCGCTCCTACATTTTGCATTCCCAATTGAATTGAATTAGTTCGGGGAAATGTGAAAAACCCCTTGAGAGTTAAAACCTAAATTTCTCGAACATTGTAAATGCAATGTCTTTATTCTTCCATGACTTTTCTGAAATGTGCTGCCTTTAAATGCCAGTTGCTTGAAAGTTTGAGGTGTATATTCCAAACAAGGAAAATACAGAATTTGATCAATTCTCTGGGGAACTCTGCAGCAATCCGTCGTGTAAACCACACTGTTTACCCCATTTACAACTTTTCAGAGCAAAACAAAAAAGTCACAAAGGAGAAGAATTGTTAGCTCCCAGAAGCGCTTATAGACTGGTATCTTCCATCAGGGCCACGCTGGAAACCCTTGTATGCTAAATACACCTAACAGTGCCAGAACAACAAGCTCCAGGGTGTTGGGACCCAGGTGTGAATGTCTCTCCATCTCCTCCACCGCGGTCATTTCAACCATCAGATGGCTGTTGTGTTTATCCATTGAGACAGTGCGTCAGTCCCAGTCCAAACTCATTTCACACTTACGATTGCTCACCTGCCCTCAAAGTGTGGTACAAATGATTAAGACTTACGTGTATGGGAAGATGGGTTACATGGGGAAAGACACAGGAAGGCACAGTTTGGATTGAACACACAGGCGATGTGTAACACAGTAGACTGTCTTAATGACATTGTCACAAAGATGGCAGCTTTGACTCATAATGCAAAAAACAAAAATGGTCTGTAGTAATGAATTTGTTTCGTCTTTATGACACAAGTGGAATGAGGCGATGGATATCTAGTTGAAATTCAAAAGCCTCACAGAAACCTCTGACGCTGTGTGTGAGTTTACACTATGTAGGAGGAATAAGGTAAGAGGAGAAGCAAATGTAGACGTACAAAATTCTTGCTGTGAAATCGCAACTGACATCAATTCATTGTAACAGTGCAGTGCCCGTCCACCCCGCTGCTGCACAGAGTGCTGTCCGCTTGTTTATTCAAAGTTTATTAATATTGTGTATGCTGCAAATGTATAAACTGTTTAGCGAAACTGATGAACTAGTATGCACATTGCACAACTTTCAGTCCATGAAACACCAGATAAAGTTCTCAGCCTGGGAAGATGAATCAAACATTGCAAGTCGCTTTCAAAGCTAACGATGGTTCCCGGCGGAGGCTCCTCTCATGTGCATAATTTCCTATCTGTCAAAATAACCATTTAATTTGCAATAATATTTTGAAAAGCCCTCACATTCGTCTTGAGTGCATAAGCTGTGTTGTCCAACAGTAAAGTAAGATCTGTAATCTGCCCCCTCAGGTTTGGAGCCTGGCCACTCAGTGTCTGCTCCACACCTTTCCAAACGAACACGCTCGCCAGTCTCTGTTCAGGAACCTGGGCACGGGCGTCATGCAGATAGAGGTGGGCCCAGCCAAGCACATCTTCTCCTGCGGCGCCGACGGAACCATGAAGATGAGGATCCTCCCCGACCGCTACAGCGTCCTCAATAACCACGGCAACCTCAAGAACGACGTGAAGTTCATCATATAGACAGCATGGAATACTGAACCCTGTGGTGTCCAGCTAAGTCGCTACATTGAATAAGGTGAAGTGCACTGTGTGATAGAGCAATGTTGCCAGCAGTACAAATGTGGAAATACTTTTAAGTGAATCAATTTGGAACAACGGCCGTCATCGGTTGTTCATTTTTGAGGAATGATGCCACATGACAGAACGATGCCTTGTGAATCCAGTGTAACTGAAGAACGGCTTTCACGATGACAGAACAGGTAGAAGGTTCATCGAATTGACAAACCTTCATAGCAAGGCACACAAGTGAGAGTGCGTCATGTGACACAGGAGTCACTCTGGGAGGATGTAACTACGACCTCTACGAGTGTCTAGGGCACAGGGTACGGACCACGGGCGTGTTCAGTCGGAACAAACTGTTTGAGAACAGACAGAAAGCTGGAGGTCTGTCCTGCCTACTGAGCAGGGCCTGAGAAAACTTCGTTTTTTTTGCACAACAGACTGCAGAGAAGCAGCAGCAGGAGGAGCGAGAAGAGACTGTGAATGCTGAAGAAGAAAGTAGAACAGCAGCATTATTCCTATACAGTATCACCATATCCTTAGTGTGTATTAGTAAAGCAATCACAATGGCAGGATTCTGTGTCCTATAACGGAATTCTGTGCAAGCTCTTGTGGAATTCCTGCTGGAATGTGATCATTTATCGGGTAGAAATTGGAACTATTGACTAAGTATTGGTAATATAATGTAGACTGAGACGTGTATACAGTGTATCTTACAGGGGCGCTAGGTGTTCATACAGGCGTTTGTTCATCCCTGTACAACGCCGTCGTCCCCACTTCGCCCCGTGCAGTAGTAAGGCCAGTTGACATCGTACAAAGCACATCATATCCAGTCACAAGGACTCCTGGCGCATTCTGGTGCTCCACATAAATTCATTAACTCCTTGATGAGCGACTTGGCTACCGTGGGACCGGCTGTTTCTCTAGATGTGTGGAACTCAGCCACATTTTAGGATTCACAGTAAGTCCGTTCCATATCGCTGTTGATGTTTCATGCAGAAACATTAACATTTTATATTTTAGCCATTTAGCTGATGCTCTTATCCAATGCGACTTAAAATGAATAGAAGAAACTTAAAGCCTTGTTAGTGATTTATTTATATATATACAGTAGGTGAAAAGAACACACATCGCTTCTCTAAGTTCAATTTGATGAAATTTGCCTGAATCTTTTTTTGTATTGACAGCTTTATCAGACACTCTTGTGCCACTTCTAATGTTTTGGTCATTTACAAGGACTGCCCGAATGCGCCATTTCTCTTTCTCTATTTGCACATATCAATTAAGCATAATTATATGTAGTGCAATGCATATAACTGCAAGGCTAGATATCAAGAGAGCACATCAAGCCTTTCGTAATAAAGAGTAACATGCAGTATGGTGTTTGTTATGGTCTTGGCCTAGATTTAACCAGTGGTATTATTATTAAGTGTCCTTAATCTCTGGAAACGACTTTACTGTCCAGTACTGTTGGTCCTGATCATGATGATTATTATTGTGAATATTAGGTTGCACAAAGGAGCTTTAATTTAACAAGGCCCTAGTTGATATGGGACACCATGAATATACCTTTTCTGTCTGTTAATTTTTACAATTACACACATTTTAATTGAAATTATATTTAGGTTGAAATGGTGTTTTATTCCAACAACAATGCACTTCACTTAACAAACTTTCATTTCCATATGGACCATGATTGAAAACTGCCTTGAAAACAATATTGTTTAATTTGCCTATACTAATCTTAATTTTATTTAGCGACTAGCTTGGTCTGGTTTGCTATAGGAGTTGTTATTTTGTGGCTTTGGCGGATTATAGTAACCTTGACTGCATTTATTTTTACCAAAATCTCTTCTTTTTATACCATCCAAATACATTACATCGCCTCCAGGACATGCTTAGAAATGTAATCTAGGTCAATATTGTATATGAAAATGTGTCTTCCACATAATAAAGGAAGGGGTTTATGCGAACTCATACATACATAGCCATTTTGTCTGAAGGAGTATAACCCATATAGCTAAGCTAACCAATCTTGTTAGGCTGCTGTAGGGAGAGAAATGTACATTTGCTTTGATTTCAGGGAGGACAAACTGAGGAAAAACTTGAAGATGAAGCCCTTTCATTGAAATTGTGTGTATATATACAGTACATAGATTCATAAACTAGGCCTCTCATAACTGCATATACCTGTGATGACAAGTAGACATACAGTGGTACGGACAGACTCCACTTTAGGAAGAGTATAATTATATACAAATACCTGGTATATTTATGAATTGTGTTCATATTTAGGAATATACAGTACTGGTTGTTTTCATCATACGGCAGATGTAACCTTTTCTTTCATGAGGTTGCTTCTTTTTGGTATAATTTTCATGGTATGGGCCAGAACAACCGCAAGCACAATGCAATTTTCCCACAAGTCACACTTACGTGCAACGTACAACTGATGTAACTATGTACTCCCATAGCAACTGAATAAGATATTTAATCAAAGCAAGTCCCCCCCCAAAAAAAGAAATATATTTTTTTCCTTTAAAGCTTCGCATCATAAACGGCTCAGTTTAATAACTAGAGACTGTATATCAGTGTGTTTAGCTATTGCACAAGTGGATAGACAAATCTTGGATTAATCAACTCAAGAACCACAGGATTACATTCTAATCTGGCCTTTTGCTTTTTCTTGCTCTTCAATCTTGCAAATGTGAATTGGATCAGATAATTCTAATTTTATAATGAAGATATTGCATAAATCGTACTGTATTATATACATAAGATGTACGGATGTAATAAAAATTAACTTAAAGTAACATGTTCGCATGTTGTCTAATTTTTAAAGAGTTGGTGCCTGTTCATTTTTAGTCATTACATTTTGCAGTCTGTTTGCACCAGTCCCACTTTAACACAAAGTGAGCCTGGTGTGAAGAGAGGGCGGTGATGTTGTCCCTCCAGATTGTCTTTGCCTTGGTTGGACCCCGTTTATAAGAGTGTCACAGATTGAGAGGCGCTCATTAACATCTCAACAATATAACTCCAGATTGGGTAATTTTTTATTCAAAATAAGATCAACACCATCCCGTTGTCACATTGGCCATTGAAAACATTTTGAGGTTCGTCACACATTTGGGTTCAGACAAACCAATGATGACATCCATCACCTCAGTCCAGGCAAACGGCGTTCCTAACTTTCAGTATTAGTACAGTTATATCCATTTTGATTGCAACAATTAATGTTCACAGTAACTTTTAAAGATACTGAAACTGGCCCAAGCTTCTAGAGCAAATTACTTTCTCTCATCAGGCAAATAACAAAATTACTTTCTCTCATCAGGCAAATGACAAAGAAAAACAAATTATATTAGGATTGCATTAATGACACAATTTTAACATTTTCATCATTAATAAACTGTACATTACATTTAATCACAATCATTAGGTATAAAGTTTGTTTAAAAAAGCAAGTTGTGATTACAGTATCAGGTACATCAAACTGCCTCTTGACTCCATGGGCTCAAGGCAGACCGTATCAATCATCATGAATTCATGGACTGGTGAATGTCATGTTTTGAGTCTGTAGTAAAACGGTTGTGCCACTTCCACGGTCTGTCAAACATTCAACCAACATCAGGCAGAACCAAGTCACATTTTGGATCACTGTAGTACATACAGTAAGCTTCATCTGAATTCTCTCTTACAACTACCCCAAGTGTGAACCTGTCAATTTCAGTCCCAGATACAGAAGAAACCTGCTGTTTGAAATTATAGGATGTTTCATCTATGAAGACCACTGTTCAAGTTCTCATTTGAATCTTTGAAGGCAAGTGTGTAAGTGCACATTTAGGCAGAGAGATGGAAAATAACAAATGATAAATTATTGCTTCTTCTGTTATTGTGAATGGAGATGTGACAAAAGCCTTACCTCCGCCTAAGTAATCTACCACTGTTTCCTCTTTGTTTCGATATGCCAAAATAAAAGAAACTTCACATTACGAAGTATCTGTAGCTAATTCACCACATCAGAGAATTCCATAGAAGTAATTTATCATGCGTTTCCACAAGGTAAAAGCATGTAAGTGCAGATCGTCAGAGCACGCACAACAAGTCAAAAGAGAAGGGAGGAGGAAGCCGCTCTGATTGGTCGGTCGTTAGTCCCTGCAGTGGAGGGATTGGTTGGTTGAGGAGCTCACAGCTTGGCGTGGTCTTTGAGGATGACCTCCAGCTTCTGACTCAGCATGATGTTCCCTCTAACCTTCAATTTCCCAGCAAAGAATGCCTTACAGGGGAACAAAGACACACACAGACTTCAGTGTTTTTCAGGCAAGCAGAAATTCCCCCCAGATTGCTGGCTGGCAGGCTGAGGCTACTAGTCATTTTCAGTTAGATGGGGCGTAAAATAGGGCCAAGATGCCTCAGGCTAACATTTTATAAAGCATCAAGCCAGGAGGAGAGTATCTGACCATTGCTGCTTTGGCAGCAGAACAGTAACACATTATTCATATTCAAGCTGGGACTTCAGCAACTTGTAGCGGAAAATGCTCTTTATTGAGTGGGCTGAACTTCTAAAGCTATGATAGTACTTAGCCTAGGCTGGAATCAATCGAGCGATGACTGCTATGACCTTGGATGACCGTTATCAGTTTACTTTTCAATTCCAAAAACTAATCTTTCTCCAGCCGCTGCCTTTTAAGGCTTTCATGATCGGCATTCCGAGCCTGCTGGAGAGACTCAAACAGAGCCTGCCTGCCTGGGGGATCTTGCTGTGATGCTCTTTGGAGAACGCGCGCACACAGTGGTCTCAGATCAATACCATGCATTCTGGGAAGCATATCAAACACTGTGGGAAGCATTTACATTCTGTACACACTGATGGCCACTTCGTGTGAGAGACATAACAAGTAGCGACGGCTGATTATCTGAACTGAGTGCTGTCTGAACCCAGTTTGAGAGATCATTACCTTCCAATTTTTTTATCTCACACAAGACAAGACCAACGGAGAAATCATTAGAGACTGAAGGGTTCTTCAGAAGCACATTCTCTCTAATTAAAAATGTACTAGGAAAATGTCTAGCGGCTTTTTTGGGGAGAGACATAGTAAATAATATAGTCTTATGTTTTGCCAAAGCTTTAAACTATTTGAAGACATTTCGGCATCTACTGTATTTTGGAAGCCTCTTAGAGAAGTCAAGTAGGGGAAGTGTGTACTGAGTGAACCCAGCTACTAAAATACTCCCTTTGTGAACAAAATAGAAAACACAATCTTCAGTGGGATATATAAATCCTTTCATATGGATAAACGTGAACCATTTCAGCCGATTCAGAAGAAAGGAACAAATCCATTTCAAAGCAGGTTCCTGCAAAGCGACGTGAATTGCCCTTTAGTGCAACATGCCAGATCAAGAAGGGTTCAGTGAGGCTGGAAGAAGTCTTTACCTTCTGAGGGTTGAGTCTTCCCTGCACCACCTCCATGAAGTCCTCATCGGACACGGTGATGGTCACATCCGCCTTGCCGCTGTAAGGCCCTTTATGTAAGGCCCCCGCACCGCTCTTCAGATCAATAGCTAGTGACAGGGTGAGCGAGGGAGGGAGGGTGAGGGACGGAGGGAGTGAGGGAGGGTGAGGGAGGGAGGGAGAGGGAGGGAGGGTGGGGGAGGGAGGGAAGGCCGAGAGAGGGGATAAAAGCCGAAGACAGAGCGATAAGATGGAATAAATCATAAGCACCTTGGAAAGCTTCGTTTCCCCGGCTCGGCTTTGCCCACTTTACTTCAACAAAGTCATTCTTGTTTCGTCAAACGTTGCTCGTGTTTTTGCTTTTTGTTGCTGAAACTCACTTGACAGCTGGTTAGCAGAGTGTCAATCAGGGTGAAATTAACCTGTCACTGGCACAGTTCCTGCTGCCACTTCAGTTTATTCCTTCAGCTCAGTGCCACTGAAGCGACTGACATGTTCAGACGTAAGTGGAGGAACACTCATCAATAAACCTAGTGTGCGGCTCACTATATTTTGCCCACGTTGCAGAGTGCAGACATTCAGTAGTGTACAATTCAATGAGATATCATGGCGATGATTAATGTGTGATTGAATTGGCTCTAGACTCCAGTGATGTGGTTAGTGTGTTTGTATCATGCTGCTTGACTTACTCCACTCTGCAGCATTCTTTCCGTCTTTGGTGATCTCCCAGTTAAACACAGCATTGACCTTCTTGACGAGCTCCGACCCCGCCTCTTTTATACGACGGCCGATCTCCGCAAACACCAGTTCGCTCTGAAGGGCCCCACCCTGCAGAGTGGGAGGAATAAAGCACACAGTGTTCATAAAACATTCAGCAGAGTGTATGTTCATGACATAGCAAAAGAACAAAATAAATTGGTCTCCGATTCTAACTGAGAGAAAAAGAGCTTTGGAAGTTGGCTGAAAGAAGAAAGGGAGGATAACGAGGATAGATGTTTGGGTGAATAGATGGATGGATGGAAGCACGCCTGCCGTACTTGAGGAAGTGTTTCTGGCGAAGCCTCTGGTGCTCCGTGTAAATCCACATAGGCCCCAGACAGGACCACAGCATCTGTCTCCTTCACCTGCATGAGAGAAAGACCCGACTATTCATCAGAATCTGCAGTTCATTTAAAAGGGTCAGCAGTACTGAAATAACAAGGCAGAATTATTTGCCCACAGATATATTACACTTATCGTAATCCATGCTGTTCCTAAATACAGTGCTGTTGGACCAAACATGTCACACACACACACACACACACACACACACACGACATTGCCTATTTCTGCACTGTAATAAAACGTGAAGTGCACACAGCTACTGACTTTGCACTGCAGGTGAATCCTGTTGCCTTCCCTCCACATCTCAGTCTGGAGCGACTGGCCCGGCAGCACCGGCTTCACAAAGCGAACCTGAGGACGAGAGACGACCCAGTAGGAATGGCTGTTTCATTTGTGCATCCACCTGGAATGAAATCTGCTATATACACAATGTTTTTGTTTGCTTGTTAAAGTGGCTGTGCAATTAAATTATTTTACTTCTAAAAAATATATTGGATAAGTTTACTAGACATTATTTATTGGGTATGAGGAACAAAGCCTTAAAGACCACTGAGGAAAATAAACTGCTGTATCTTCATTGCGTGCCAGGTGAATAAAAATTGTGCAGAGTCTGGGCAAATTTTATAATAATGTCTGACAGGATTTACAGCTCAGGTAATGTGTGTTCTTACCTTGATAGCCTTGAATCTGGACGGGTCATTGTTGGCGTACTGCTTCAGGACGTGTCTGGCAGCGAAGCCAAATGAGCACAAGCCATGCAGGATGGGAGACTTGAAACCTGAAAGAGCATTTTTTAAGGATAACATTTTACAAGTGCAACGGAGACCAAATTACAGCATTTTACCTTAACTCCGGGTACAACGCCCCCCCCCCCCACCCCCCCCCCCCCCCGCCGTCTATATATGAAAAGTTTAAACCCCACGATGTCATGCAAGATATTTAGCATATTTGATATATCACTGTGTATAATTAAGGTCAGAACATTACCATTACAGTATACACAGGAAGAAGTATACAGAGGTAAACCAGAAGAGCACAGAATCTGGTTGTTACATGATGTAGTAAAAATAAAAAATAAATACAACTATTAATTTGATGTCTAACATTGTGACCATCTAACAGTTAACTTAAATAATAATGAGTCCCAGAGTCCCAGTAAGCGTGGACTCTCGTGGCTTATTGCCTTGATTTCGGCATTGTGTTTCCAAATTGCCAGCACATTCCTAGATGGCAAGAGGTCACAAAGGGTGGGAAACACTCCAAGGTGTTTCCTGGATAATGTCAGTTTGACTGGCATGGCAAGGTTCACAGGTATCAGTGCTGTCAGAGCCAAGTCCTGCTCTCCAGATAGGAGCTACATTTTCAGAAGCATTTGTCACAGAGAGAGGGCACAGGTCAGATGCCGCTAATGCAACATCTCAAAGTCACTGGCACTTCTCACACTGCAGTGCTTCACTATACTCACAACAGTAACATATCCTTCACCAACACATACGTGTTGTGTGTGTGTGTGTGTTGGGGGGGGGGGGTAAAGACAGCGACGGACAAGACACTGGTTTTACTGAAATAATATTGTTCCTATGCCTCCATCTCTAGAATCACACTTTTTCCTTTGTATTAAACAAATTATGTTATGCCCTAGCCAAAAAAATGTAAACAATGTATACTATACTAAATTATTGTTGTCATTTGGTTTGAAAGTTACTTAAAGGTTCAAGCATTTTTTTTTCCCCCCCGCCCCCCTCCATATCATATCATCAGAATCGTTGGGAAACAGACAATGAAACACAACAAAAGGGGTGAAGTCAGCTTGGCTCAAAGCCTCAGAGCGTCATAGTAATATTTCATGTGAATAGCTTTTAGCTGGCATAATACTTATGGGTTTTTAGGAATTCAAATGAACCCTGAGCTATGTAGCCAAACTGAACCAAAGACCAGAGTCAACATATTTCTAGTGTTAATCGATTACACCCACGGTCAGCAAAATGTCGAGCTCAGATAGGCAAGGGGTAGAATACTGATCTTGAGGGATAACAAACCTCAGGGGCATACATGCATTTAAAACAGTTTATGTCTAAGTGCACTGAAACAGAGAGCAATCTCAGATGGGAGCAAATTTTAATGTTTGCTGAGTGTATAAACTCCACTTGAGCCAGACGTTACAACAGATTTACAGTGCAGTCTCACCTCCCATGGCAGCAAAACTGGGATCTATATGAAGAGGGTTCCAGTCTCCACTCAATCTGTACAAGGCCGCCTGTAACCACAGGGGAAATAGACACTGTTAAATCTATATCTAATTCATAAAGCCCTGAACGTTTCATGCACAGATGTGGGGCGAAATTAAATGATCATGAAGGCCATAGAAGAAAGACCTACAATAAGAATGTCTTTGAAGTGATTTGATTGCAGCTGTGTAAATGGCTGAAGGGATGCAGCTGTTTTTGCTGCATCATACAGTGACCCTGAGTTCAGTATGAAAACCTTTTTCACCAGTTCTGGATGGAACGTGCTGATCTGTTGCACAATCTGCCGCACAGTACTGCATTATTTTATTTGTCTAAAAAGTCATGGTTACCGGAGCAGCATCAGGAAGCAAAAAGTCTCGTCTCATTTTCATCTGCATTATTATCAATGCATCAGGTTCATTTTCAAACACAACCCACGCACACTCACTTGGTCTCTTGTGGTAGAATCAATCATCACAGCATCTGGTGCCCTTTGAGGAGGAGGTATGAGGGCCTGAAGGAGGGGAAAACTCATCAAATTCAAGGCAAACTGTATTATATTCCTACTTGTGTCTTGTTCTGTTTTCATAAAGCAACTAAAACGTGGGATAAATACCTTGGCTTTCTCAGAGGTTCTCTTCCCGCCGAAGCCTCCGGCTCCAACCACAAACACTGACCACTGGTTGTAGCACACGAGCTCCTCACCGCTGTACGTGTTCACTGTAGAGTGGCAACGTGGTGGCATTCATTTACCATGGCATTAAAGTTATAATCCATAAGATTTCAGTTTTGTTCTCTTGGGTGACACCTATGGCGATGAGCGGTAATTGCAGGTGAGATACAAACAGTGTTGCATTATGTACATTAGCCAGTTTGTTCGGCCATAGTAACCACCCATAATGCTAGCAGAGACTGGAAAAAAGTAGCTTGTTATCCTACTTCACACAAGAGTTGTCGGGAACCTACAGTAACCTAAAGAGTGAGTCTATTGTGTTAGCTCCGCCCACCCTGATTCACCACAGACACCAAGTTCATGAATGCTGCAATACTGAAGATGCAAAGGCTTCCATCAATGGGCCATAGGCTCAACCACCATTAGTGACTTAACAGATATTTATTTAGAAGAAAATCTTTGAGATTATAACTAAGTCCACAGACATTACCAGTAGAAATGACAGTAGAATCTCATCCAACTAATGCTTTTAATAAGCTTTGGGCTAATGTTTACATGTTGGTCAGAATCCATAACATTTTACTCCCCCTAAACTACTTTTCCACGGTAATGCTAATGGCTCTATTGCAGAGTACAGAGTAGTTAAATTATGCGGTTCACTGTGGACAATGCAAGCATAGTGGTCCTGGGTTCAAATCTCAGCCCTGGTCCTCTGCGTGTGGAGTTTGCATATTTTCCCCATATCTGTGTGAGTTTCCTCCGCTTGCTCTGACTTCCTCCCACAGTCCAGAGATTGCCCATAGGCACGAGTGTATTTGTATGGTACATGACATCGTATATAAAGCCCTTTAAGGCATGCTTGTTGTGATTAAGGGCTATATACATACACTTGACTAGTTTAGAAGTATTTTCTTCTCACAAAACTGACACAAGGAAATCACTAATTACTAAGGGGCAGCAAAACATAATATATTTATTTATTGTAGCGTTTCAGCCGAGTAATCACTTTTGAACAGACGTCATGACACATCACCCATAAACACATAAAAAATAACCAAAGCAAAATTAGAGCACAGGGAAGCAGACGTTTGGAGGCTGGCTGTGAAAAGACAATTAGCAGCTGTCGGAAGGAATCAGACTCGACTAGTCTGTACTTACTGGTTGGCTGATTTCATTAAGTCCATTCAAAATATAAACAGGCATAAAGATAAACAAGCCTGCTTCTGCAGGACAACATTACTGTGATGTGCTCTATCACTCAGAAATAACTTTGCCTGCAGCTTAGGAGAATAGAAAGTGACTTGTTTAGAGAATATCAAGAACATACACAAAATTACTCCCTGTGACACCGCTGTCCCATGTTGTTTGTATTAAGTCTGTTTAATTATAGATCAGAAGAATGGTTCTAATATCATCCATCTCTATGGAAATGTCAAAGAGAAAAAATGAACCATTTTCAGTCCCTTACTCCAAGCCCTGGAGACATACACTGTAAATGAACTTTCATTACTTCAGCCTAACAGGCAACTTTCAGAAAGCACACATTACAATGACAAAAACAAATTAATATGGTATAAATACACTATACTAGACTAGAGGCTGTGCACAAAATGAGGCTGTGCACAAAATGGCAATAAAACTCACCATCCATGAGGATGACCGCTCCAGATCCTTTGTCCAACACATCTGCTATGGTGGCCTGAGAGGTAAGGTTACCTGTAAATGCATTGCATCCATTTCATTACTTACATCATGTACTGTAGTCCTAGAACATTACAGAACTAGCTCTGTACTTTGAGACATGACTGGGCCATATTCATTAGGTTTCTCAGTATGATATGCTATTTTAGGACATGTGATCAGATAATCAGACAATAGAAATTGAATTATGGCTTCAATCATCTATTGAACTCAGAGTGCACCCCGTTGAGGCTGGGAGTGAATTCAAATAAAACAACTGTCTTTCACCTTTGGTACAAAAACATGAATTGCTTTTCATTGCTTTTATTGTAATGTACTGTATACTGTAGTACCTACAATAATATTGTTGTATGTACTGTAATTAGGGGTGCACCAATCACGTTTTTTGCCACCGATCACCGATTGCCTATGGGAAATATCTGCCCAACCGATCATCGACCGATCACCGATTACCGATTACCGATCACCAATATATAAACTCCTCAAAAAAAGTTTGGAAACGTTATTTCGGTCGATTATTTCTCCCCTTTAATAATACCAATTGGTATTGTATTTTATATCGTTGGAAAGCCTGATTAGTGATAGGGTTGTTTTTTATTAAAAAAAATTTTATATATATATATAGACATATCGGCAATCAGCCGATCGCATATTTGAGGTCAAAATCAGCCGATACAGATTGCGTGCCGATCGATCTGTGCACCCCTAACTGTAATAGTATAGGAGGAAATACCTGAGGTTGGTAGAGGTTTGTAAATCTCCAGATACTGCTCTCCATGCAATACCTAGTATAAAACATAGAAACAGCTGTATTATTGCTGTATATACATTATGTGCAGTACTGTGGGTGGCTCAGTGGTTAGCACTGTCACCTCACATCAAGAAGGTCGCGGGTTTAAATCTCCACACCGGTCCTTTCTGTGTGGAGTTTGCATGTTCTCCCCATGTTTGTGTGGGTTTCCTCCAGGTGCTGCGGTTTCCTCCCACAGTCTAATGATATGCTGTGTTTTGTGTAGTATTGCAATGTACTGTATATAATCTAGTAAAAAATGCGTAGAGGTAGTATGTATAAGATGTATGTAACCTATGTTGTGTGTAGATATGATGTGGTACAGTATATGACTGTGATGATGCTATGTAAAGCCCTCTGAGACATGCTTGCGTGAACATAACTGAACTGAACACAAAACATATCAATACAAATGCAAACACACACATACAAATGTACACAGGAAAATGTCAAACACACATACACAGGTGACTGCGCACACACACACAAACACACACACACACACACACACACACACACACACACACACGCACACACTAAAGACTTGAACATGTATGTTTTCTCATAGGGGCATACCTGTATGTTTTCTCATAGGGGCATACCTGTATGTTTTCTCATAGGGGCATACCTGTATGTTTTCTCATAGGGGCATACCTGTATGTTTTCTCATAGGGGCATACCTGTATGTTTTCTCATAGGGGCATACCTGTATGTTTTCTCATAGGGGCATACCTGTATGTTTTCTCATAGGGGCATACCTGTATGTTTTCTCATAGGGGCATACAGTACCTGCGTGAAATCTATGTTGAGTCCAGGGACTGAGCCCAGACCGCCATCCATCATGGCCCCCTGGGAGGGAATGACCCCAAAGGTGGGTAGGCAGCTAAAGTCCTCATGGCCTTCATACAGGAACCTACAGTATATGAAAACATCAGTGTTACCAAACTGTGAAAATCATGCTTTCCTATGGATATTTGACAGATGAAGAGGAATAAAAGATCACAGCACAAACTAGCATTTTGCAAGTGGTTTTTCTTGAGGTACGGCTCAGCAAAAGTATTGTGACAATCATTTCTTTCAATACAATTTCACACAGATTGCACAGATTTTCACTCAGACCCTTTGGAGCATTTGACATAAGTCAGCACTAGCTTCTAACGGCTTGTGATTTACGCTACGTCCTTGAGCACAGGAAATTATCATCATAACATCAGTCTGAGATAATTTCCTTAATATTTAGAATATCATCTTTTTCCTCTTTGATAGTATTTAGTATTGTTATTGCAGTACCGGAGTTTAGCGCTAGGAGTAGGGTGAGAACTGACAACTACACTTCCGGGCTAAAGCCTTTACCTCGGAAGTCACGGCATATATACTGTAGATCAGGTCACCTTCACCGCAAAGGTGACCTGATCTATATATGACATGACTCAAAGATGGGACATTGAGAAGGGGTGCACCTGAGACTGACTGACAGGCCGACACTGGACTCAGACTGCGATTGAGCAAAGCAGTCGGCTAGTTGGTGAGGCCACGGAGGAGGATGGTGGACTGATGTTGCTAAGAGCAGCTGTGTTATGTGTGTGAGCACTGATGACACACACACCTGAAAGGAGTGGACACTAACGCTATTTGGAGCTACCACTACTGGCTATCTGGAAGCTAGCTAATGGAAACAAGCTACATGAAAGACTATGACGGACAATGATGCACTTCTCGAACCAACAATAGGATATCAGATCATCTACATGCAACACTATCTCGTTTTCCCAAACATCTAATGAACTGCAAAAGCACCACGGCGAAGCTTGCAGTGGTCCAAGCCGAAAGCCGAGTTATGGAACTGAGCGGAGCCAGTGTTCCCTATCAGTGTACCCATTACCCTGATGAAGACTCTTTGAGTCGAAACGCGTTGGTATCCCTGCTAGAATAAAGGATTTCTAATATAATTCAGAGTGCCTCGGATGTCTCCTTCTGCTGCCTTCAACACCTGGGGAATTTCCTGCAACCACATTGGACAGCTATCTCTTTTTTATCTTGTACCCTATCAGAGTTTGACGCCCACGCCACACCAAGCAGCGGGAGACAAGAAGCTATAAATAACTGTTAATAAACTGTTGTCTTTACCCCCTCGGAAGATAACTTGCCAACACATGAGTGAGTGAGCCTCACATTCACGTTAATGCATGAAAGAGATGGCAATGCTTACAGAGGCCTGGGGGCTAACGGGAAGATAACTATTGGTTAGGAGTGAACCCAAGGCTAGTAGGCATAACTTAATAACTTCCTAATAATCATAACTACAAGTGTGATACCGACCGTCAGCCTTTCTCCTTTTTCTAAGACTCATATCACACACAGATACACACCTAAGATGGTCTGGGTCATCGGTGGACATGCCCACCCCCAATGCATAGAGGATACACTGGGTGTGGGAGAAGCTGAACGTGGTCTCTGGTAGTCTCTGTCCCACTGCCTCAATCTAGGAGAGGAGAGGAGAGGAGAGGAGAGGAGAGGAGAGGAGAGGAGAGGGAGGAGAGGAGAGGAGAGGAGAGGGAGAAGAGGAGAGGTGAGGAGAGGAGAGGGAGGAGAGGAGAGGAGAGGAGAGGAGAGGAGAGGAGAGGAGAGGAGAGGAGAGGAGAGGGAGAAGAGGAGAGGTGAGGAGAGGAGAAGAGAGGAGAGGGAGAAGAGGAGAGGAGAGGAGAGGAGAGGGAGAAGAGGAGAGGTGAGGAGAGGAGAGGGAGGAGAGGGAGAAGAGGAGAGGAGAGGAGAGGAGAGGAGAGGAGAGGAGAGGAGAGGGAGAAGAGAAGAGGAGAGGATAGGAGAGGAGAGGATAGGAGAGGAGAGGAGAGGAGAGGAGAGGGAGAAGAGGAGAGGATAGGAGAGGAGAGGAGAGGAGAGGAGAGGAGAGGAGAGGAGAGGAGAGGAGAGGAGAGGAGAGGAGAGGAGAGGAGAGGAGAGGAGAGGAGAGGAGAGGAGAGGAGGAGGATTGTTAAAATGCAGGCATACTTGAGCTCGCTCTGCTTTTAGACAGAACAAAATATAGAGGCAGGAAGCTGAAACGTTATTCCTTTCCTTTAGACCTCAAAACTAGATATGAATTTTCTCTTTGTCTCAATGAAAGGACAATAGCTCACCCTGTGGTAGCTGAGCAGCATCTGCATACAAATGTGTCAGCAGTTCCAATAACTACATACTGTCAGGCATGTTTCTACTCTGCATGGTTTGCCAGTCAAATTTAGAATTGATTTAAATATTTTACGGATTATCGTTTTAAGCTCACAAGGTCTGGCCCCTAGTTATACTGCAGATCTTTTTAAACCCTCAATGATCCCCAATGCAGCCTGTTAGTCTTTATTATATACAGTATGCTACATGTGTTCCTTCTGTTTTTATATTAAGCACTTTATACATGCTGTATTATCATTGGCATTATATGACAATGACTATGCCCTAACATATTGGAAGTTTAACATAATACAAGGAGAAAACATCCACATAGACCACAAACTGTATCAAGAGGCTAGGTCACATTGGGACACACACACCACCCACCCAGCCACCCCCCCACACATCCCCACCCAGCCACCCCCCCACACACACACACAAACGCACACGCACGCACGCACGCGCACACACACACACACACACACACACACACACACACACACACACACACACACACACACACACACACACACACACACACACACACTATAGTTTAATATAGGGTTTAACCAACCCTAGAGAAGCCCTCTATGCAGTTGGAGAGGTACTTGGCATGAAATACATAAAAGTACAGCAGTAGCGCACAGGAGCATAACTGTAGCAAAAGTACACCATCGCATGCAAGGGCACAGACACAAATACAGGCATTTACACACACACACACACACACACACACACGTCTAGCACTACACACACTCACAAACACGCATCGAGCACTCAGCTAAGTCAGATGGGGACACAATGGTGATGCTTGTCTTGGGGGTACATGGTGACTTTGTTCCAAGTCTCCAGTCCAAACAGTGGCGCACGCGCGCGTGCCACTGTTTGGCACGCACACACACACTTTGTGTCACATATTTAATTTATGTTTTGAGCAAGGTGTGTTTCCACAGTCCTGGAAGATAGCGAAGGTCACTCCGCTGTCAAAAAACAGCAGGGAGTCCTTCACAGGACCAAACAGTAGGCCTGTGAGCATACTGCCTGTATTAAGTAAACTGTTTGAAAAAAGTATATACATGCAGGTACAAGTATATTTTGAATCAAACAACATTAACTCAGAACACCAGCACGCATACAAGACCGGCTATTCCACTGGCACAGCACTCACATCACTTACTGACCACTGGCTTAAACATATAGACAAGAAGTCAATGGTCGGTGCTGTACTTCTGGACTTTAGCGCAGCGTTTGACATTATTGATCATGAGCTTCTGCTGATGAAACTTGCAGCATATAAATTCAAAGAAAGCTCCATTAAGTTGTTGAGAAATTATTTGGTAAGTAGGTTACAATGCGTAATGTTTAATGGTACACTGTCTGAGATGAGGAACCTCCATGCTGGAGTGCCTCAAGGAAGTTGCCTTGGTCCATTACTGTATTCCATTTTTGTGAACGATTTACCTCTGATTCTGAATAATGCAGCAATGGAGATCTTTGCAGACGACACTACCATGTACGTAGCGGCAAAGAATCCTGAGTCTGTTAATAAAATGCTGCAGGATGAGTTAAAGATTGTGTCAAACTGGTTAAGTGAAAATAAGTTAAAGTTAAATGTTGGGAAAACCAAGAGTATAATGATTGCATCCAAATACACATTAAGAACAAATCCAAAACTACATCTTACTCTGGATAGTGATGATATCGAACAGGTAAGAGATGCTAAATTATTGGGGGTGGTAATTGATGAAGCACTTTCTTGGTAAAAAACAAATTAATTGCATGGTATCTAGAATGAGCAGCACTACTTCAATGATCAGAAGGTGTGCTAATCTGGTGTTGACTCGTAGTACAGCTAAACTGGTGACTCAATCTTTAGTCTTATCCCGCCTAGACTACTGCCCAACTGTATGGTCTAGCGCCTCTAAACAAGACCTGGCCAAACTCCAACTGGCCCAGAACAGGGCGGCACGCCTCACTCTCTGCTGCTCTATGAGGAGCAGTGTAGAGGGGATGCATGCCGCACTGTCATGGATCAAAGTGGAACAAAGAATAGCATGCAGCTTGGTAACCTTTCTGTTTAACATCTGGAACACTGGGAAACCACAGGGCTTACATTCACAACTGTACCCCACTAAGAGTAGACATGGCTATACTACAAGACAGGCAGTAGATGCTCAATTCACTCTACCTCTACCAAAAACCAATGCTCTGAAAAGAACGGTAATGTATAGAGCAGTTGCGTATTGGAATAATCTACCAAGTAATATAACGGTGGCAAGTAACAAATTTTTGTTTAAGAAAAAGTTAAAACATGCAGTGATGAATAATGTGATAACTTTGGGTTATTAATTATTGTACACATATGTTGAATTGTATTGTACTGCAATATGCTATGTTATATTATATAACACTACACTGTACTAATTCATGAACTTCTAAAAATGTTTGATTTGTAATAGAGTGAGGTGATTCACTCTCATTTTGTCTTTGTGTTGTTATAATTATCAGCAATGTTACTGTATTATGTTTTCGTTTTTATGATATGTGTTTGGACCCCAGGAAGAGTAGTCTCACCTTGGTGCAGACTAATGGGGATCCACAATAAACAATAAACAATAAACACACACAAACACACACGCACACGCACACACACACACACACACACACACACACACACACACACACACACACACACACACACACACACACACACACACACACACACATAATTATGGAGAGCACTATGCAGAGAGTGAACATCATTAAACATTTGCTAATAACCCAAGTTATGATATTATTGCAGCAGGCTAGTGAGGTAGTGTTTCATGTGAAGCGACCTGGTTTAAATTCCGGCCCGCAATCATTTGCTGCATGTCCTCCCCTCTCTCTGTCTCCCACACCTTCCTGTCTCTCTCTCACACTTCGCTATCAAATAAAACATAAAATGTCTAAAAAACAAATCTAAAAGAAAAACACGTTTACATATTTTAACAAGCCATTCAATTATGCTGAATGGACTAACATTTATCAAATTGCGATGATGACTGTAATCCATGCTGTTCCTGCAATACGGACACAATGACAACACAATTGTGAAATCAGTTGGTATGACTAATTCCAACTAAATTGAAGTGAATTGAAACTACTTCCTGGTATACAAGTTTACTGAGAGCTAAACAAAATGGAAGAAATTCACTGCTTGCATTTTACAAAGAAAGTTGGGAAGAGGGGAAAAGTTTTTGGTGAAATAAATAAGATAGTGAATAAATCGTACAGTCAGCTGTTTAAGTAATGTGACAAAATATTTTAATCCGCTGACTAAATGAAGTTGTACTCTTACTGTTGTGTTAGTTATGATGCATCACACCCACTCGTACAGAAATTGGTTTGAGGATATCTTTGTGATGTGATATCCCAACATACAATTCTACTTGTGGTCCATGTTTTATGACTCAGCCACCTGTGAGCTGTAACCAGTTCAGTCCATGATTTCATGATTACATGATTTCATGATGAGAACACAGTGAACGAGCAACTGTCGCGGGAGCTGTCACTGCTCAATTGTGCTCCACCTGTCTTTTATACATTGCGTTCTAAAAAACAAATGTGAGTTGGCACAAGTTTTATGTACACAGGTGAAAGCTATGAATTATACTTTATTTATCTTGTAGGAGTTGTGTTGAAAAGGTTATGACTAAGTATAGTGTCATGTTATTAAACAGTCATGAGTTGACTGTTTGAAACCGTCAGAGTTTACAGCTCCACACTGCAAGCAAGAATTAATTATCAACCAACTGTTACAGGCTCAACAAACAGCCTCAGTAGGAAGGAAGATATAGAGTATACAGTATATGTACAGTATATGTATATGAGGAAATCAGTGGTACAGACCCAGATGGAGAGAAACATTGATGGGACAGATTAACAGTGGTGAAAACAGGGCAAAGGGCAGAAAGGGGCGGAAAAAAGCAAATCGTAAACACATCGTCTCCCACTGAACCACGTCAGTTAACCAAAATTTGGAAGTCAATTACATGAAAAGTAGGGGCGTCAAAATTTATTGTTTTTAAATGTTCTGTCGTTTCTCGTGATTCTGAATATAGTGGACTCGCTTGGTTTGTCGAACTAAAACTCTTTAGCATTTTAGGAAATGAAATCCCTTCCTGAACCAGTAAGAGGGCGTGACTTCACTTAGGCAATCGAGAGAAATGGGAATGTACCCAGAGGTGGGTTTATTTGCTTTATGTTTAGTAAGTGTAGGGCTACATTTCTGGCTCGCTGACCCTGTGATTGAGTTCACATGGTTCACCAGTTTTCATATCTCATCTCAGTTTTCAATGGGTGTGTTTTGTATCTAGCACCCCCCCCCCCCCCCTCCCTCCCCACAACATAGAGGCAATATTACAGCGTGACAGACGAACGGACGGAGACCATTTCAGAGTCTTCGACCGGTGGGAGACAAGAGGAAATTGAGGAGATGATGGTGGTGGAAAGGGATGGTGCCATTGGTGGGAAGGAATAAGATATGAGGGAAGAAGGGAGGGAGCAGAGGAAGGTGAAGAGGGCTGCTGAGAAGTAAGAGCAGAAAGCAATGCACATAGAAAGGGTCAAGTGTAGTCAAATTAGAAGGCAGAAGCAGGTCATCGGCATATTACACATAAGGTGCAATTAAGAATAGAATACCTTACTTTGCATATTCCCCCCCGACACACATATCCATGCACCTCTTAGCACACAGTACTTTACCCTGAAGGGTTCAGGGAGTCGGACACCAATTAGCCATGTAGGGGCGCCATGGAGACGACTTTACTCACAGGATTGATCCCGGAGACCGAGGATGCAGTGGCTACAGACGCTGTTGGGTTGGCAGTGACTCCTCCCTCTGTGTCCACGTTAGACAGCACATCCACCAGTGTATGCAGAGACTCTACACAGAGGTGAGAGGAAGAGACGGAGGGAGAGAGCAAGCCAGAGAGACAGAGAGAGAGACAGGGGGGGACACAAGAGAATGGGGGGTTGAGAGACAGCCATAGGGGACACGGAGAGAGATAAACAAATTCACCCTCGATGCAACCCATTACACACTGACCACCAAGCCGAGATAGTAGCTTGGATAACCTGAAGAATATGAATCTCTGACCCCGGTGTAAAGTCGCAGAGAAGTGTACCCCCGAAACTTTGAATAGCAGTAATCAACTTCTCATTCATTTTGCGCTTGTTAAGTGGAACTATTGTTCACAAAACTAAACATCAGTAGGGAAACAAGGACCAACAACAGATGAATACGATGGTCAATACGAACTATGGTGAAACTTTTTATTATCATTATGTTTTTCTCCCCAATTGCACTTCAGTTCCCCCTGCTGTCCCGGTCATTGCTCCACCCCCTCTGCTGATCTGGGGAGAGTTGTAGAATAGCACATGCTCCCGCCGATACATGTGCAGTCGCCAGTCGCTTCTTTTCACCTGACAGCGAGATTCACCGGCAGGACATACTGTAGCGCGTGGCTGGATCATGCTATTCCCCCCCAGTTCCCCTCCCACGGAAGAGGCACCCTGACCGACCAGAGGAGGCACTAGTGCAGCGACCAGGACACATACTGTACCCCTAATCCGGCTTCCTACCCACAGACACATCCAATTGTGCCTGTATGGATGCCCGACCAAGCCGGAGGCAACACAGGGGCTCGAACCTGTGACCCTCGTGTTGGTAGGCAGGTAATCTACCGCTGCACTACCCGGATGACCTATGGCGAAAAGTTCTGCCATGGCAAACTTTAATCTGTCAAGTCCACACATCGGCTGAGTTCCCCCGGTTGATTAGCTCGATAAGAAATTAGTGTATTATTTACAGTGTGTGTATGCTCAGTAAGAATACTGATCTCAGATTGCTCCAGGATCAGCAGCCCTATTCTAAAATACAGTCGTCTACATACTGAAGTTCACACTTCATTTGTCCTCAATTTGCCTACTGCTTCAAAATAGAATATAAATGCATCCATCCAGGTAATACGACTCAGCGTGGAATCAGCCAAATCAAACAGGAGAAAATGGAGGTGCAGAAACAAGTGAGTAGGAAGAGTAAAGTCACTAAGTAATTACAGTTACTCAGCAGCAGGCTGTTACAGAACAGAGGCAGCAACAAGTCTCTATAATAAGCTACAAATGAGGAGGCACTACAAAGCCATGCTAATGAGGCTAGTTAGGACCCTGTGGGACTGCCACCCCCGTTCAGCTGAGCTAACGCTAACACCACCGCCCTCTCTTCTATTGTACATCTGATCTGAGTGCATGGGCAGGGATGGAGGAGGCGGAGAGAAATAATGATCAACAGTTGCCATCTTCTTGTCTACACGTGACCTTGAGGCAACAATGCTCATCTTGTTTCTCTGCCTTATTAGTTTGATGTCTCATACTCTCTGTATATCCCACGCAGGTTCTACAGCCTCACGGTCTTTGTGTCGACCGATGAGCAGACAGGACCAGGGCTTCTTCTACCGACAACTAATTGAGGCCGTGTTGTTTCAAAAGGTTCCCCCTCTCACATCAGCTTAATTTACAACAGGGATTCCCCCTGTTGTGTGGTGCGCGCGTGAGCTGCTTCGTGAGAGGACAAATGTAATAGCGGTTTGTAATTTGTAATTTCTTCAAGTGGGATTTTTCACAAAGTAAAAACATGACATTTAAAAATGTCCTTTGTAATCTAGCAGCAGTGTAGTAGTGAAGACTAAATATCAGCAAAGACTGGACGCCATTGATAAAGATATACTGTCTTCAATTGTGGCAAACATCGGAGATCTTTTTTTTTTGTTGGGGGGGGGGCATTAGATAGGAGAGTAGGTTGACAGGAAGGGTAGAGAGTGTGGAAGAGATGCGGCAAAGGACCACGGGTCGGATTCGAACCACGAACGCATTCTACCAGGTGAGCCACCGCAACATCGGAGAGCTTTGAGCTAAGATGCAGCCACAGGCCCACCATCACATTCATATGGGTAAGTAGTTGGCCATTGGTATTGTTATTGTTACTAGGAATCATCTAGGAATAATCATGCATCTCTCCCTGAGACTGCAGTGTCAAGTTATCCATGGTGCACAGCCACAGTGTGCGCTCTTTATGCATAGGAGCAGCTGGGCGGGCAAGGTGTTTGCTCTCTCTCTCTCTCTCTCTCTGAGCCACCACCTGCGGGGGTGAGCGGCCTAAAAAGTTTGGGAACTGCTGATTTACAAGATAGTCAAAGTACTGCAGTGACAATGTGGCTTTATCTGATTCTTCGTTGGAAGCATTACTGCATTGCTGCTGACACAGTTTTTTATTCTTCTTCACTGATTTCATTTTTACATTTGTCTCCTTCAAGATGAGGTTTTGGTTCTGCTGTCTTGTTTCCACTCCATATCAGGTACTCACATCTTCAATTGTACATGTTCTACAGTGCATGTTAGATATTCCTCAGTGTGTGTTACGTGTACATGTTCTACAGTGCATGTTAGATATTCCTCAGTGTGTGTTACGTGTACATGTTCTACAGTGCATGTTAGATATTCCTCAGTGTGTGTTACGTGTACATGTTCTACAGTGCATGTTAGATATTCCTCAGTGTGTGTTACGTGTACATGTTCTACAGTGCATGTTAGATATTCCTCAGTGTGTGTTACGTGTACATGTTCTACAGTGCATGTTAGATATTCCTCAGTGTGTGTTACGCCTTAGTCGTCTGTTGCCTTTTGTCAACCATCCTCTTCACGTTGTGGAGTCGCACGACACCGGCAGCATCGACCGAGCTCTCGCGGTCCTGGAGAGCTGTGCTGAGGGCATGGCTTTCCTCCTGCTCGTGCTGGCCCAGTGAACCAACGTGTTGTGAAGAGAGATGACCACGCCACCCGGGCCAAATACAAGTGCTGGAATAGAGGTACGTGCCTTGCCTTCACTGATAAGTCATGGCTGTGTATGCTAATGTTCGCTCAAACAAGCACTGTTGTAATTGTCCGGCTAACCGGCTGGTGGCTATTTGAGCCCTAGATCAGGGGTTTTCAAAGTCTGAGACTGTGGGCCTCCCCCCAGACAAAGCTTGGAAAAAGGAGCCCCCCCGCGCTCAATTCCTGGATGCCTATGGGATCATGATTGTTATTTGATCCCAAAGAAACTCAACAATTTTCATTTCATTCCTTTATATATGGGACAGATACACAACATATAACATTTTGTCAATGTCTGATGACATGTATCTCAGCATTTGTTGCCTAGGCTAATTTGCAATGCCCAACCCTGATGTTATTAAAAGCACCTGTTAAAAGCAAAGTAAAGTAAAAGGCAGTAAAATATACAGTAAACATAAACAAGGATAGATAAAATCATAAAGATTTGTCAATCAGTCAGTCAGTCATTCAATCATGGAGCAACACAAACGATCCTACACAAAGGATATACACATTGTATTGCCACAAACCCACGAACAGTCAATTATGGGAACATTGGTAGTTATTCTTCAGCAACTCCTTTAGATTGGTTTTAAAATGCTCCCAGCTATGATCCTGTTTAATGTGTGTGGGCAGTGTGTTCCACATTTTGACCCCCTGAACAGTGAGGGCTGTTTTTGCCTAGGGAGGTTTTCCGGCACGGCTCTTTGCAGTTCCCTATGACAGCAGCACCTCTGGTGGCTGTCCCCGAAGGCCCCCAGGGGTTCTACCATATCGCAGAGAACACGCGGTGCCTGTTCATGTACACATTTATAGATGAGACAAGATAGCCTGAGATTGCTGTTTGAGACATTTCAGACTACACCAAATATAGAAGAAAGGTCTGTCTGAAGGCATTTATTAGTTTCTGCCTCTGGGAAAGTGGGAAAAACTGTCACATTCTGCAAAACTACTGTATCTCTGAACTATCTCTTAACCAAATAACACATTAGGCACATTTCTCCTTTTGATAAGTTAACTAATTAATATTCTTTTCACTTCCTTCACTGAGCCTCCCCTGAAACTGCTTGAAGCCCTCCTGGGGGAGGCCCGCCTCTGCCCTAGACAAAAGACATCGAGCTAATCATAACAAGTTAACCAACTGGGGCACAGAGGCAGTATATACGCACACTTTTGTGTCTGTTATTATGCATGTGTGCACAGCACATGCACATGTGTTTGTGTGTGTGTACTACAGTACCATGTGTTGCTGACCTTGTATGCTAGCAGGCTTGGTAGCGTCTGTAAAATCACAGATGTTGTCCCACTGGTCCCTGACAGCCTCTGGAGTCATGCTCTGCTCCTTGCATCTCAGAGTGCGGCCCTGAGAACGCTCCCAGCGCACTGCACACAAGGGCACATACAAATAAAGGGTGTCATTGAATATTACAAACACCACACATACTCGTGTACCAGGGGCTACTAAGTATCGCAGATGAGTACAGACATTTCCTACGTAAAATTAAAAAAAAAAGTACTCACATTTTCCAATCCAGCCTGCCCCAACCTGAAAGGAGATGAAACGTCAGGAGAAAGAGAAGAAAGCAGACAGGAAATAGAAATAGTGGCTGTGTTTGTGGAAATTGAAAATGTGAAACTGCCCTCAATGACAGAATGGGCTGAAAAGACACGAAGGTAACGGCACTTCAGTGGGGGCTGCACATTCAAACATGTATTGTGTGACCAAATTTATATTGTACTATTGTGCATTTTCATGACAGGAACAAATACAAAATGAAATGAAATGAAATGAAAATGGGGGCTGCACATTACCCCCTCTCTCAGAAAGGGAAAGTGTTTCATTTATTTTCTGATACCTCAAAGAGTCCTCCATTTTCTTGGCACTGTTCATGGCAGAGCCAGAGGACCAGGGGAGCAACGTACTCTGCCTTCAGAGACTCCAGCAGGTCTACAGAAAAACAAAACGCATCATCATAATAATATAGAGTAGAGCCTCTTCTGTTTATACAATAAGTATGATGTAGCATGTGAAGGAGAATGGTATGACTGCTCATGGTGCAGCATTTGTTAGGTCTGTCCAGTATGTCCACATGCAGGTGAGTGAACTGGTCTGTCCAGTATGTCCACATGCAGGTGAGTGAACTGGGCTGTTCATGTGATGAATTAACAGAACGCAAAGGGACACTTCACCGAAAAACAATGCCGATTTATTTTGCACATGATCTCACACATGTAAACAGTTTCGCAGACATTGATTTAGTTTGACCGTTATTGAGAGTTGACTTGAGTTAAGTGGAGCACCAGTGATGTCATCAGAAGGCACTGAATCATTGTGTTGTATCAACTACAGTCTTCTGATGACATCACTGGTGCTCAACATATGCACACTCACTGTAATATTATTTATTTCTGTGTATATTGGGGGAGTACTTGTGTGTTAGATTTTCTAAAAAAAAAACGACAGTAAATGAAGGTGGCCAGAGCCTCCAGTTTAAATCAAGGACACTGCAAAACCTTTTAAAGTACTAAGAGGGTGCATGATTTCACCGTGGCTGTTAGAACAGTTAGACAACAAATGTGCATGTGAAACAGGAGAGCGGTTACCTCACATTTTGTAAATCAACATAACATGGCAGTTACATTCAACAACAGCTCAGAAGAAAAGGCTGCAGTTAGAAATGTGTCTGCACATGGATACACACACATCATGTAGTCCTACTGCATGCATTTACATAATGTTACTTTGTATGTGTGAGTCTGGCTTACCTGGGGGCATGACGGTCTGTGTGAGTCTGGAGCCAGCAGTGGGAGCGATGGTGTTGCAGTGGATATTGTACTTTTGTCCCTCGATGGCCAAGGTGTTGGCCAGGCCCAGCATGCCCAGCTTGGCGGCGCTGTAGTTGGCCTGGCCGAAGTTACCGTAGATGCCTGCTGCTGACGACGTCATGATGATTCTGCCCACAGACACCCCAAGGCAACACAGTCAGTGCTAATGCAGAGAGACGGCCATCGCTACACAGTAATGGATGTCACAGATGCCCCACCACACACCCACACACACAAATAGTCTCACAAATTGACATTTATGCGTCCATGCATAAACACATCCACTAGGGCTGGGATATTGGGATTTATGAATCATATTAGTTCCTTCAAATGAATATCGATTCATATCGGGGGAGAAATCACTATTTTTTTTTACCAAGCCCTAAGATTCACAGACAAACTATACTATACCTTATTGCTCTATCATACAGTACATAATAGAAAAGTGTCGGACACGTTTAATATTTCCTGTTGCCTTCTTCTCCCATTGCTGGCGATATTAAGGTGGATAAGCCAAAGCTGCAAAGCGATGTTGGCATTCAGGTATAGTGCTAAGCCCGCTATTACCCAAAGTAGCCTGATTTTCAACAGCCACAGTCAACTTTTAACACAAAGAAGTTGTGAGTAAAGCAGCACAGCGCAGTCTTGGTCCAAAATAGGTGAATGAAAGACGTCACGCACTCACTCACGAGCGCACGCCGGTGTTGTAAACACTACAAGCGCCTGCGCAGATAGCCTGTAGTAATCAGTAACCGAGGTACTGGTATTTATCATGTATACAGGAATATGAATAAGATGCTTTCTCTGTGTTCCTTCCATCATGTAAACGCCATATCCCGAATATATGATCAAAACCAGGATAAGCCTCATAACCGGGATACTCAAGTCCATGTAAACGTCATTACATGGCAGTCATTGTGCCCGGAATCCATGAGAAACCAGCCAGGGAAGTCACCCGTCAGTCACCCCGCCCTAACCTCATCGAGGTAGGCTAGAAATGGGTCCCAAATGGTTAAAAACACTCCAAGTGAATTGGTCCTCAGGAACCTGAGTCTCTCCCTCCGTATAACAGAGGTCATGTCGAGACTATCAAGCATTCTAACAAGGAGCACGTTTTTCATTTCGAAGGGAATCATGTGACAGAATGTAACTATGTAGGGAGTCTTTCATTCACAGTGTCACGTTTTCTTTACGAGATGTGCATTCAAAAATGGAGACAATTTAAAGACGAAGCATTCGCCTGTCAAGGTGACTGGATGATGTACTGTAATTCAGCAGGAACAAAGGGGTAATTTTCTCTGTCTCTAAAGGGGTAATTTTCTCTGTCTCTAAGCCTTATACCCCCGTCCACCCAGTTCACACACACACACACACACACACACACACACACACACACACACACACACACACACACACACACACACACACACACACACACACACACACACACACACACACACACACACACACACACACTGAAGAGGGATGGCATTTGTCAGCCATATATAATTTTCTCTCTCTTCCAATCTCTCCCTTATACACACATGGACACACAAAATAGTGAGGAGACAGCGCAGTCAACTAACAGACTGCTATGCATCTTTTTTCTTTTTAACCTTCATTTATTCAGCTGCTCGGAATCCTCTCTGCTCCTCCCTACGGCTGTGCAGCAGTCTCTGACACAGGGGACGACTGTCGCCAAGAGACTCATTCTGAAGGAATGTAGGTCCCCCTCTCCACCTTCTTTTCAGCTGTGGTTGACGGACATGGTCTCAAGGTATGCAGATGGAGAGACTCAGGTTCCTGAGGACCAACTCACTTAAAAGATTCTCAACTATCTGGGACCCGTTTCTGGTCTACTTTGATGAGGTTAAAACAAGCGACAAGTAACTCGCCCTGCTGATTTCTCATAGACTAGACCCCTTGCGTGGGATCCCATGCACAACATCTCGCACATAAGCACCTTATGCGGCTGGTAGCACCACGTTGTAATATAGGAATGTATGCCTTTTCTTTCTTTTCTTTTCCTGTGTCTGAGCTTAATATATATAAAAATATATATTCAGGGGAGTCAGGAGCGGCCTGGTCACATTCACACCTGGATGCTGCCCACTACAACCACAGTGATCTGTGGCAACTGAGCAGCTCCACTGGAGCGGTTGGGGTTAAGGGCCTTGCTCAAGGGCACCTCAGTGGTGGTAATGAGGGAGGGGCAAGCGCTGCCTTTTCACTTTCCCCACCCAGATTTATCCTGTCGGTCCCGGGGATTGAACAGACGACCTTCCGGTCACAAGCTGGCTTCTCTAACCGTTGGGCCACCACTGCCCCATCTTGCGTCTGACTGCGTGCAGCCTGCTTATGTGATTGTAATAAGCAGACCTACCAGATACACAAATTCCGTCACTCCATTCCACTTTCATCCATTTTATTTCATAATCCATTGTCAGTCGATACTGTTGCTTGCTGTAAGCATGTCTTTGTTTCTATCTATACAATGCTGTCTACTCCCCAGTTTCCCATCGATACTACAGCTGGGCTTGACCTTTGTGCATTTGTGCTGTACTTACGCACACTTGCCCTATTCGGTTGCGCTCACTGATTTTTAGCATGCCTTCACTTGCACATACTTTTATTCTAAACCTCAGCTCGTTCCTGTACTTGCCATCGATGTGGTGGAAAATCGGCGCTGGACTTTTCACCTTTTCATGTCTCTACTGAAGCTTTATCTTTAAATGCACATTTATTTCAGTTTTGTTCAGGATGACTACACAGAAACTTTGAATTGTAAATTTGCCCTTGCGTGACTGCATGAAACCCTAATAAAATATACTTTACGAAATCATAAATTATTTAGCTTGTTCGTCTTTTTTGCTTACAGGAAATCACTGAAAGAATGTTTGTATATAAAATATATATATGTATTATATTTCTTATAGACTTTCTTAATGACAACTGTTAATGACCAACAAGCCACTCTCCGAATGCTTTTCTCATTGCAATGAAACTGCAAGTATTTGTTGTGTCCATGTCTGTATGAAATGGACTGTCACTTGAATGTCGTCTTGTCCTATTCCTGTAAAACTGTATGTGCAGTGCCCTTGGCACCCCGATCATCAAATGCCTACAACAGAGTGTATGTGATGTGTGGATAGTGTGTATATGTGATGTTTGGATAGTGTGTGTATGTGATGTTTGGATAGTGTGTGTATGTGTGTTTGGATAGCCCACAACGACATGAAATCTGTCCCTGATGGTGCAATTTGGAGGTGTCAGAGTCTGGCCAAAGCATGTTCTTTGGTACATCTGCTCATTGGCATAAGACTCCTCTGCCCACAAGCAGGAGACAGAGGGTTGACATATTCCCACAGCGTGCCCCAGACGCCCTGTCTGGCTGACACAGCACCTGGCTGTCACCAAGATGGAGACAGTGCATGTTACCTGGAATAACATGGGAGGAACGTTGGCTATGTGATCTGGCTCTGCATATTAGCATTCAAAAGACAGAGCAGCTCAGTTGAGGAGGAAACGTGGGGCATACTGGATGTCTGCTAAACTCAGTACATTTAAACAATGTCTCACCACGCCATGTGCATGCTTAATGAACTCAAGCACATAAACGGCAGGACACATCTCGACAGCTTAGCTGTGAAAAGTTGTCAGATTGATTAAAATACTATTCCAATTTTTCAGAGATTAATCAAATTGATTGATTTATTTGTTTTTGTGACTCAAAGACTCATAATCTTATTAGATGTCTTAAGCTTTAATTAGTATAGAGATGTATTGTTTTGCATCACAAAACACGATGGGAGCACTAGACATAGTGTAGGGTTTCAAATGAGTAAAGCCAGAGTTGGAACCCGGGTATCATAATGTGTGAAGGTAAATATGCCCTGATTCACATTCATCTCCTGAAGTGCAGACTTCCGGAGTCAAGACTGGACCAAGTTCTGGTCTAGTCAAGTTCTTGAGGCGGAGGATAATTTTGTCAAATCTGCAAAAATGCTGTGAGCTAATCGCGTATGTGGGTTGGTGGGGGGAGGGGGGGGGGGTTGTGTTCTTCAGTGAGTTTGTTTGTGTTTATGTATGCATTTGTATTTCATGTTCTTTGTAGAGGTTTGTGGTTTATTGTGTTTTTCTTGTATGTTAAAAATGTATTTCAATAAATAATTGATCAAAGAAAATATATGGGGCTAGGAAAGTTTCCATTCCATTGAGCCATTAGTACGTAGCTGGGCTCCTTACCTGCCAAACTTCTGGTTTTTCATGTGGTTCCAGGCTGCTCTGGTCACCATGAAGGAGCCCCTCAAGTGAACTCTGTGAATCAGGTCTGGAAAGCAAGAGCAGCAGTACAATACAGTAACAATGCTATAACAATACAGTAACAATGCTATAACACAAATCAAAATGTGATATTTGATAGTGCTTCAAACATTTAACTATTTAACAGAACAGCTTTGTGGAGTAGAGACTGGAGTCGATTTTTAAACTCCCAAGGGGGCAAAACGGTATAGGGATGACAATAGCAACTTGAACAACAATACACACTTATACAGATACATAAAACTCAGTAAAGGCTAGAATAGAAAAAAAGCTGCTAATAAGTAGAGTAGGTCTGGAACATGAGTATGAAGAGAAATAGAATAATAATTTTATCATGACAGTTTCTCAAGTGAGTTGGTGTGCCTCCCTCTCAGTTCAGGGGCAATTAAAGGATGATACTTGAACAAAACTGACTAGTGTGGGTCACTCTTTCAAGCCTTGACAAGTGGAATGCCAGTTAAGAGTAATGAGGACCAGAGGTAGATGTTTCAATACAGTAGGTGTTTATTCTTTCACATTTGTAGGAAGTTGGTTGACAGATGGTAGAACAGACAGATGTCAGTGTCAGCTCAAACAGATGACACAGATGTCAGATGCATCAGGCAGATGATTGATCAGCTAGGACAAAGCACACAATAGCAAGTGTTCAGATAAACGAGGGAAGACAAACTCAAACCAAACAAAGGCAATCCAGCAAATCAGTCAACTCAAAATACTCATTAAATCATTAAACTAAGGAACAGCAGTAACTACAACAAACCCCAACTTACTTAAATAATGCATCTGTGGAGTGTGCAGTATGACACAACAAAGAATAACCCCCAAACCAGCAGCTCAGCAGTCCAGTGCAACACTGAGCTGTCAAATCAGTGCCTCTTTATCTGGTGTATTGGCTGGCAGATGTGCATGGGTGAGAGAAAATGGCTGGAGGTGAGGAAGTGATGGGTTATGGGAGTTGGAGTCCGAGGAGTCAGTTTTGGAGGTGGAGGAGGAGGGGTGAAACACAGCTCCAGAGAAGACGATCAGCCCAGGTACAGCCAGCCACTGAGGTGAACGATCAGGGAGAGGATGATGACGCGCTGACCATGGCTATATATACAGTACTGCCACGTCACAGGCTCAGCAGACACACATCATGACAGACGTCACGCTTGACATATGTTGAGAGCTGATTGCTATTGTGATATGAGGTAACGTGACAGGGTCTCCATATCTTGAAACTCGGTCGAGACCCCATTATATGATATGTGCATTTTTGTGAGAACCTACACCCACTGCCACGCCCACATGAGGACATCAGTTTGAAATTCTTCCTTTCCCCGTGACCATAGTTTCCACAAAGGTACGATGGTGTTACTTGAATCCATTCGGGAGTTATACAACTTTTTGTAAGAACCCACGCCCACCGGCACAAAGTTTTGTGCCAAATCCATTCATAACTTAAAATATTATCTATTTTGGGTGTGAAGGCTCAAGCAAATATTCTTTGAGTTCACACAGCTAACCTTTCATGCCTTGTCGACATAGTAGCTCCAGAAAATGTCAAATTATCATCAAAGATTCTGGGCTTTCTGGGTTTGAGCTTTAAGAAAGCTGTTCGTGTCACTAAAATTAATTCAACTGTCAAATGTGATATTTTAGGAATAGTATAGTATATCAATGCCAAAGTGAAATTCCACTCTCACAGGGCTTAAAGCAAAAAAAACACTCACTGCCTTGGGGGGGGGGGGTAGTCAGCATACTACACTTATTTCTCTCTTCTCTATCGCATGGATTTCCACATATTTTCTTCTTACCAGGTGACCCCTGGGAGGTCTGTAGAGAACAGCCAAAGCAATGGCACATTTTGATGCTGACTGACGATTGTAAATTGTGAGAGACAGATCATTGTGTCATTGCCACTGGAGCTGCAGCTGTATCAGTTGCTCCCGGCAATGAGGTCAGATATGGGAGGGCGCGCATAGCAGCGTTGTGTCTGGGTCTGGGATTTCCTCCATGTGGAAAGCTGGCTGAGCACATAGTGCAGAACAAACAACCGCTTCCCTTCATTTGTCGCACCAAGTGTCAAACGGTTTCCCGTCTCCACCTGTTTATTCAGTCCTTGCTTATCGCAGTTTGTTTTTTTACTCCTGTCTCAGTGACACATGTATCTCCTTCATCAGCTTTCAGAAACTTTGTTTCCATTTTTCAACTGCGTTGTACTACGGGGTCGGTGCTACATTGTGATTAGAATGTAGCTCGCTGTTCATTGGATTAAAAAAAAACTTGCTCGCATTTGATTGGTTAATGTAAAATAATGCTTTGCTTCGCTGAATAAGCATAAAAAAATAAAAATAAATTAGTTCCTGTTTTTGAATTTCAAATAGTCTTCTACTAGTACTAGCACATATTAAATCATCATGGGTATGGGGTGAAATGAAACAATGTGATAAGATATTCACTGATACACGGTACTGTAGCAAGGAAATCTAATGCTTAAAAATACTTACCCCAATCCAAATCACTCGTCCGGGCAAAAGATCGGTCACGAAGTATCCTTGGGTAAAGAAAAGCAACAATCCATTTAATCTCTTTCACCTGGTAACCGCAATAAAATGACCACTCTGAAATGAGTTGGCTTGATACTGTAAGTAAATAATAAGGGAGATATTACTGCATAATAACTTACCCAGCATTGTTAACAACAACATCTGGAAGGAAAAAAAAATATAACAATTAAATACTATTAGGTACCGGTAATAGCTCTGCTAAAACAACTTAGTTGATGTGGAATGATGTCATGCACACAGAGCACTTACCTATTCTGCCAAATGTATCCAGTGCTGTCTGGATCAGTTTCTCTCCATCTTCTACAGAATCTATAGATGCAAGAGGGGAGAATGTTCATAAAACATTAATTTAATTCTCATGATACATGCTGAATCTTTAATGTTTTGCTGCATAATCGGGTTTCAAGGATACTGCATCTACTGTATGCGTTGTTCTATGAGAATAGCTCGAGTTATATTATCTGATGCTCAGCTCGGTTTATGCTGGCTGCACTTAGATAAATACACAAATACATATGAATAGGTTTAGAAAGTAGTCGGGAGAGATGGCTACAAAATGTGCTCAGTAAGTTCAGTAGTGATGTGTGATGTAATGATACATCCATCACCTTCGTACACTAATGTGTTCTATTTATTTCTGGATCATAAAAAAAGATCAGTAATTGCAGGTGTTCATGGTATGCGTGGTAACCGCCCTGGTAACGGTGCAAACACAGTGGAAATGGAGCCAACGTGGAAGTGAGTCGAGGCGTCTGGAAGCGCAGGCAGTTTCATTGTTAACAGACTAGACCGATCACACCAGCCGCGGTGCGGGGCGGGGCGGGGCGAGGCGGGGCGGGGCGTGGCGGGGCGGTGCGGTGCGGGGCGGGGCGCTGCGCGGCGGGGCGGGGCCGGGCCGGGCCGGGCCGGGCCGGGCGGGGGGCTCGCGCCCCCTGCAGTGAGAGTTTCAGCGTCTGCTCTATGTTTGACGCGAGCTGCGAGCACCCGTGGGCAGCCACTCCAGCCAGGCATGAAGTCAGTACAAGTTGTGACCGGCACGGAGCAAAACAGAGCGCTTATGGTGCGAATCCAGTGCGTTTGCGCCGTGATACCTCCGATACATCTACAAAGACATCGTTAATAGTTAAAAAGACCAAATAAAGTCAAAAGGTAAAATCAGTGTCTTGTCAATTAGTTATTTGATTAATTGTTTCCCTCACAGGTGTAAGATGCACATACATGACAGAGGGAGATTTATCTAAGTCAGTGTTTTCCAAACTATGGGGCGGGACCCAATTTGGGTCGCGGACCCGTGGGGGGTGGGTCGCCAACTGGTCATCATGGCAACTCATTACCGTATGTTTTTTTGTGAGTTTGGGTCGCAGGGAGACACACAATTTATCTTTTGGGTCCCAAGATGAAACAGTTTGGGAACCCCTGATCCAAGTTATTGACAGAGTCTCACAGTCTCTGTGGTAGTCAGATTGACAGACATCAGTCTTGTTCTTAAGAGTGCCATTACATAAACTCTATAATGTAACAATAAACAGAGAAAAAGAGATAAGACATGGTAAAAGGTAGACAAATGATGTGTGTGCCGAGGAGAGGAGAGAAGAGAAGAGAAGAGAAGAGAAGAGAAGAGAAGAGACTGCTCACCATAGTTTGCCACAGCCTTGCCTCCCTTGGCTCTTATCTCCTCCACCACCTTATCAGCAGCTGCAGAACTCTTCCCGCCCCCTTTGATGTCTCCCCCAAGGTCATTCACTGTAATGCAATGAAGCAAAAGATTAGCTATAACGGGCCAAGTTGTGCAATTCTCTCTTGGTGATTAGGGTTAGGGAAGGGAGCAGTAAAGCTGATTCCTTGTCAGAGTTCAGGGGACAGTTCAGGGGAAAGCTAGTAGCAGGTAAAGCTATTATTTTGAGGAGAACATATGTTTATTCCTGCATCATTAACCGTTTAGGCTCAAAAATAAGTGCGGCTTTAACTGTAATGGCCAATGCCTGCACATAACTGCTATAACCTGTCTGTAAGTATTGAGTGATATATTCACCAAAATCTAAATTGAATTGAAATTCTCAAATTGTGCGACACATGCAAGTCTTTAACTTTCACAGAGAGCGACTGAGAACTAAGCAGGCCATGCTCTAGTGTTCAGTTGGTAACATTTCTGCATGGGAAGGTCTAATTCAAATGATGGACAGGGAGGCAAAGCAGCAACATATTCCTCTGTCCCACCTTTCCCCAGCCTTTGCTAATGACTTAATTTTATAGCAGATTTGATCAGATAAACTTCTGTACTGAGCGTAATGAAGTGTGTAGCTCTATCCCACAAGACATTCCAATTACAATCACAGAACATGAAAGTGCTTCAAGTTTGGCTTGTACTAAGCCCAACAAAGCCGCAGGGCCTGATGGCCTTAAGTAGAGTGTTAAAAGATAGTACTACTAACGATTTAAAGTTCTGACTATAAGCCATTTCAGCTCCTGCTTGAGACGGGTACAGTAATCAAATTATGGAAAACTTCAAAACATCATGCCCACACCTAAAACCCCTGGAGCTTCAGAACTAAACGATTTTAGGCATATTGCACTTAACTCCATCTTATGTAAATGTCTGGACAGAGTTCTAAGCAGACATACATATTTTGTATCTAGCTGCTTAGACCACCTACAGTTTGCAAAAGCCAGAAGGGTACAGAAGATGCGATTGTAACCTTGTCTAATACCTTAGCGAAGCATCTACAAGTCTCCACTCATATTATGCCAGAGTTCTTTCTATTGATTTTACCTCTGCTTTTAACGGCATGCAAATACATCGTCTTCTGCAGAGACTTGTGGATCTAGGGCAGGGGTGGGCAACATCTTTTTTCCAGAGGGCCATACTGACTTACATCAAGTAAGCGAAGGGCCACACATTGGACATCATACCTGCTAACACTCCTGATTTTCGCGGGAGTCACCCTATTTTTAACCCTCTCTCCCATTGTGATTTCTTATTAATCTCCCGATCCCAATATAATAGTGATCCAAATCCAATGGCTCTAGCAGATGAGATTTATTAACATAATTCTATCTTTTATTGAGTTTTTGCGGGTTGTTGTTTTTTTCTTTGAGGACCTTGGGGGCCGGATTGAGATGGTCCAGGGGCCAGGTCTGGCCCTGGGGCCGCATTTTGCCCATGTGTGATCTAGGGATTAATGGAGGCATCATTCGCTGGATCAGAGACTTCCTCTCTGAGTCATTTTGCTGATAGTAGTGAGTCAGTAGTGAGTCAGATGAGATTGTATTGAACACAGGAGCACCACAGGGGACAATTTCATCACCACTGCTTTTCTCTGTGTCGAGTTCAAGATCAATCTAGATCAAGATCAATGCTAATTTCAGTTTAAGTATGCTGATGATGATAGAGTTCTGGTTGCTGGATACTGAGAAACAGTCTATATTAACCATGCGTTAAAGCAGCTACGAGCAACTTTTTCGATTGTTATTAAACAGTATAATTACAATATTGATGCATCACATCTTACCTATAATAGTAGCTGAGACCAAAGCCGTGTGAATCGGAGATTGCTCCCTTAGATGATTATTAAGTCTGTGTCTGTCTAAACTCGCGTCAACAGGGGGCTCTCTCTCTCTCCTTACCGCCGGACCGGCTAAACCCGGAAGTGAAACCCGGAAGTGAAACGCAGCTGCCTGCCTTCACCCGTTCGCGCTGCCTAGCAACATAGCATAAACAATGTGAACGCCACGCATACTCTCGCGAACATCTCTCGTTATATTCTAACAGGTTTTTGGAAGTTATTTTGTGGTTATGGCCGAAGTGGCTGCTGCAAACCGTTTCATTTCACTTCCTGATCTGCCCTGGCCACAGAGAGAATAACCACTGGCCGATTCACTCGGGCTTCAAGCGAGACTACTCTGCGTTGGTCTCGTCTACTATTAGAGGTAAGATGTGATGCATTGATATTAAATTTATGTTTAATAACAATCGAAAAAGTTGCTAGCTGCTTTAACTCTTCAGAATTGGTCTTTAGCAAGCTCCTTAAAAATAAATGTTAGTAGTGAACAAAATTCACGGTTCGGTTCGATGGCTTGGTAGTAAAAGTAGAAATGCCAGAGAAATAGCCTTGATTTTTTTTTTTACTTATTTATTTTAAATTTAATTTACATTTTTTATTTCAATTTACAACAATGTGTTTTTAACACCTTTCATCTTTTTCGTCTCCATTTTAGTTTACCATGATATTGTCAAAGACTTGCACTGTTCAGCAGTGAAAGATTTGTTCGGGTTGCAATGCGTCAAGCCTCGTACGTAAACAGCTCAACATGAATACGCGTATTGTTACATCTCTAAATGAAAGGTAAGGCAAGACAAGAGTTAATCATACAGAACCGCAAAGATTTAATGCAGCCAATAATGATTAATGGCCAAATGGTTGGTGATTTTAAATACCTTGGCACATACATCGACAGCAGTCTTACCTTTGAGGAAAATACGGACAACATTTTTAAGAAATTTCAACTTGAACCAAAATATTCTGGAAACTGTGTATAAGAGCCTAGTGGAAAGCATCTTATATTTTAACATGATCATGTGGTACAGTAATCTGAACATCGAGAGGAGGAACGAGCTGCAGAAAATAGTGAACAAAACATGGCCTCCGAAATCTTAGGGAAGTCACAAAAGCAGCAAAGTAGTATGTATGAAGTCTTAAGAAGTAAAGATGACAGAATTATTAACGACCCTTCTCACCCACTATTCAGTGAATTTGAACTTTTACGTTGAGGGAGATGTTACAGATTACTGATGTGCTGAAGTGCTGTCAAGGTAATAAATGAAACTAGGATCTGGTAGACTAGGATACTGGGTGGTGCTCGTGTTCCTGACGTTGCAATATAGATGGAGTATATATAGGCTTTAAAATGAATATACTGTATTTTACTTACCTACAACTGAGGCTCCTCTCACACCAAACGCCAGTGCATATTCTCTGCCAAGACCTGTGGAAACAAATGAGGACAGTGATATTTCAAGGCAAACATTTACAGATTAAAACATGATAGTATGACAAACAACAAAGCTAGATGTATGTTTTTATTCACTGACATTGTCTGTGACAAAGGTTATGCATGGGTCCTGGCTGTGGTGCAAATCCACTGACATAGAGGCCCTATGTCAGTGGATTTGCACCACAGCCAAAACAGCTGTATAATAAGGCAACAGAAAAACACAGGGACTGCTATGGTAGCCTGATATGACCTTTCACACAATTGCACTTTGTTCTCTGGCACACAGGCTACAGTCAGAGTACTTTGACATAGTAAGATTTGTTTAATAACGTTATATATCAACTGGTTTTAAAAGACCCCCCGCTGGGGTGTCACATAGCATTGGCAAATTAATATTATTTAACGTTAGGTTACTGCTGGCTTTGACAATGAAGCGATTTGCAAGTTGCATGAACCACCTTACCAGCAACTGGCTAGCTACCTAACCTGCTAGCTCATAGCAATTAGCGACGCATCTATAGCAAATATTCCTGCAATGGTTTGATAACGTTACTCGCCACTCTCATTAAGTCTTCACAAGCAGCAGGTTAGTACTGCTGGCTAACGTTACCCGGCTAACTTACAACAACTTTCAGCATCGGTAACGTTAGGTTAGCTGTAAAGTTTGCATGCACAGTTTTACCTCCTCCGGCACCAGTGACGAGCACGACTTTTCCCTCGAATGTCAAAGACATTGCGGTGAGATGGTGATTTTTGATCGAGCTGTACCAGCAGAACAGTACAACACACAACAACACAGATTCACAGAACTGTTATGACAGCTAGCAGGGTGAACTTTAACAATCACTTCCGCAATTGCGAGGGGGCAGTCTCAGCAGCAACCAATCAGAAAGCAAGAGTGGTTGATCTCAAAGAAATAATTTCTGATTCTGCATTTTCGTGGAGTAACTTGACAAGCAATATATAAACTAAATTCAGTTTGCTTGTCTCCTGATGATGATGATGATGATGATGATGATGATGATGATGATGATGATGATGATGATGATGATGATGATGATGATGATGGTGGTGGTGGTGGTGGTAAGTTACTGGCAGGTGAAATGTGATCACCACCAAGTAACCTGTCATAAAATTAATTATACAGAATATACAGAGAGAGAGAGAGAGAGAGAGAGAGAGAGAGAGAGAGAGAGAGAGAGAGAGAGAGAGAGAGAGAGAGAGAGGGTAGGGGAGGGGGAGGGAGAGCGAGAGAGAGAGAGAGACAGAGAGAGAGAGTCTGCACATTAGATATTGCTCCAAAGGTGTTATGATTGATTATTTAAAACATATCAAACCTAAAACTCACTATCAAATGTGTACTTAGGCTACTTGTGGGTGTGGGACGTAGACTGGCTTGGGTTGAAGAAACCAACAATGGCGCAACTGTACCAGTGCCTCATAGCATTTTGCATATAATAACCAACAGGGAAAAAATCAATAAAATGGAGTGGGCAACTCAGTATGCCCAAGCGATCAAGACGCATGTGTGTGTGTGTGTGTGTGTGTGTGTGTGTGTGTGTGTGTGTGTGTGTGTGTGTGTGTGTGTGTGTGTGTGTGTGTGTGTGTGTGTGTGTGTGTGTGTGTGTGTGTGTGTGTGTGCGTGCGTGCGTGCGTGCGTGCGTGCGTGTGTGTGTGTGTGTGTGTGCGTGTGCGTGTGCGTGTGCATGTGTGTGTGTTTGTAATATATATATTATACTCACAAAAGACTGCTTCTCCAGTTCCTTGTACAACATGGTAGGCTACAAATATAATTTGATTATGTAACCTAAGCCCATGGGCTTTTGTGAAAAGGCCACAGTCAACTGATTCCTACATAGTGGTTTAGTAAGTGGTTATGCAGCCCAATATGGAGGCTGCAAGTAATATGGAAAAATATGTATGCTAGCTAAAATCGAGTTTAACCTCGTGACTCCTACACTTTTCCCCTCTAGATTTATCAGTCAAGTTGTAATGAGCTATATTATGCATTATGTTAAAGAAAATATCCATCACAGGCCCAGTCTCTCAAGCCAGTCTATCTCTTCAAAAATCTTCGAATGCTCCAGACTCTGGAACATTCGAAGATTTTTGAAGAGATAGACTGGATAGGCTGAAGTGGCACACACTCTGGAGTCCAGAGTGTGTGCCACTTCAGCCCATTGGACAGAGGAAGTTGTCGTCTACCAAAGAAAAAAATGCTTCAGAAATGTCATGAAAATGAATCTAAAATATCTTGTCCAATTTCCATTTCTGCTCAGCAGCTAGCTAGTTAGGATTACCGTAGACTATTTTGTTTTCCAGTCAGAGATATTAAGCACAGGGGACACAGAAGTGGAGCGGATACCCGCCTTGGACCGAACAAATCCTGCCTTATTTTTTGACCAACTTTGAGAGCTGCAGAAATATAGTGTGTATTTCAGCAGCAGCTTGTACAGACAGGTAGGCGGGAGCATTTGTAAATTGTGGGAGCCAAGACATCTGTCTTGGGAGACTAGGCCAGACCAAGGCATTGGAAGATGAGGGAGATGCAGTTGTCCAAGAGGAGCAACCTCTTGGACAACTCTAGGAGGCTAATTGTCGATCCTTGGATTCAGCTTTTTACCCTCTCAAAGATATTGGAGGGGTCATATGAATGTGCTAATCCTGTCTACATGCGTTTTGTGGATTTGGAGAAGGCTTACGACTGTGCTCCCTGAGGTATCCTGGAAGGTGCTCGGGTGCTGGGATCTCTGCGTGCAAGACATTCAGTCCCTATCCAGTCAGAGCGAGAGCTATGTTAGCATTCGTGGAATACAATCAAACTCTTTGAAGGTGGCCATCAGACTCCAACACAGCCACGGCCTGGAGACTGTTCAAGTCAGTGACAATAGGGTGGATGATGTCGTCCTTCTGGCTTCATCAGACCGTGATCTCCAATGTGCACCAGAGCGGTTTGCAGCCGATTGCGACACAGTCTGGATGAGAATAAGCATCTTCAAGTCTGAGGTCATCGTTCTCTCCTAGAAAAAAGGTGGCTTGGCCTCAAGTGGAGGACTTCAGGTTTACGGTCATTCACGAGTGAAGGTAAGAAAGATTGTGAGATTGACCACAGGTTTGGTGTATCACCTCGAGTAATGCAGCTGTTGTGTGTTGTGTCAGATCATGGTGGTGAAGAGAGAACTGAGCCACAAAACAGTGATCTTGTTTCCTGTGCTATGGCCACTAACTCTGGGTTGTGACCAAACGAATGAGATTGTGAATAGGCCCACCAGTGGGCGAAATGAGGTTTCTCTGCAGGGTGGCTAGCCTCGCTCTATCGCGAGCCAGTTGAGGTGTTCAGCACCTGGTAAGGATGTCCCCTTGGATGCCTTCCTTTGGAGGTGTTCCAGGCGTGACAGACTGGGAACAGACACAGGACACACTGGAGGGTCTACATCTGAGTTGCTGAGGAAAAGGCCGTCTGGGGTACTGTGTTTTCCCTGTTGCTACTGCAACCTTGACCTAGCTAACCCTGACCCGGAGAAGCAACTAGAAAATAGATGAACATGGTTTTTCCACAGTCACACTGCCCTCCTTTCACACTCATCCACTTTCACACATTCACTTGACTCTTCCATTTACACTCAGTCACTTCAGACACATGCACTCCCACGCTTGCTTGCACATGCGCATGCACGCACGCACGCACGCACGCACGCACGCATGTCCCTTCTGAGAAAAAAAGAAGTACCGGTAGCTTAAAATTCTTCTTCTAAAACTAATGCTGTGCTTTGAGTAGAAATATTGACATTCCAGGAAGCAAGCAACACTATGTTATGTTTAAGAATACGAGCTCTTCAGTAGAAAAACATGATTCACATGATAATGATTAAATAAATCCCTACAGGTGGCTAGCCTCACTTTGATCTTATCTATCCATTTTTAGCTTGATGAAAATCCACACGTCTGACTGCAATAAACTCACATCGACCTGCCGTTTTAACTGCCATGATCTTTGCCTCACATTTCCACTGACGTTACTTGACAACTCTACTGAGATACTGAGGTGACGTCCCACTCATGAAAGGACATACTTTCTACAGCACTCAGCTGGTCCTTGTGTAAACAACCAAAGGGATGAAGTCACTCTTTAGTAACTGCATACTTTATATGGCTTACATGCAGTGTACAGCAGTGTGCTATATCTACAGAACTAGTTCTGATACCCATTGGAGCACGCCATTTAGTCACGCCTCACTCACGGAGTTGGCATGCAGCCTCTCCATCTCTCTCCCCAGAGGGGTTTCATAGTCCACTTCCCCGGGTAATTCCAACTCCGCTGAGGTGTGCTCCATCAGTAGCTAACGAATGGAGCTCTCCATGGTGCTGAATCTGTGTTCACTCATTTTGGCCACTAATTACCCACTCAATTTCTACGCACTCAATTTCTAGGGTGGAGACCTTTTTTGGGGTTGTGAGCAAACTCATGTCAACTCAAGCCACGTCATCAGTAGGTATGACAGTGGGGCATGACATGACATCATCAGTGGTTATGTAATCATCCTTAACGTCGCTCAGTGTTTTCCAGTTGACCATTGCCCCGCTGCTTGCAGACCTCGTCTCTGTCACGGATTGGCTGTTTAGAGTGTAGCCCTCCTCGTCATAGGCCCTCAGTCAAAAGGCCTCAGGTATGTCTGGACCATGACTGTTGAGCTGAGCAAAGCAGAGAGAGATTTGCCCCCCAAAATTAGACAGGCGAGCTCCTTTGAGCAGGCAGATTAGAGCCATCATTGAACTTCTCCTCCTCCTCTCCCCACAGTGTGGCTTTCACCACTTTGCCAGTGGTGTCCAATCCATTAAGTGGAGGGCTCTCTTGAGACTTCTCTGCTGGTTTTAGTGGCAATACGGGAAACCTGCTTTGCACTCTTACACACTCCAATCACGTTGATGATGGCATCCTTCTCTCTGTCCTCCAGATCGGCGATGGGCACGAAGTCCCACTGCATGGTGGGAATGCACTGTCTGTCACTGCTGGGCACGATGGAGCTATTAGCATGGAGCATCATCTTGTAATTGTTTTCAGCATTGTGTTGTTGGCGAGCTTCAGCATGGCCTTACTGATGTAGTAGACCTTGCCTTGCTCCACTGAAGGGAAAAACGTGTCCACCTCCTTGTTGAAGGCTGCGATCCTGATCTCCCCACTCTCATCCACAGTCTCAGAGGAGAAGAGCTTGCCCTCCTCTCGTCTAGAGTTACTCCAGGTGTGGATGCAGGACTTGTTGGTGACTCGGGCTCTGATCGTCCACTTGCATTGGTAGACGGGTTGAGGCTCGCGATATAGCAACCATTTTTACTGGAGAGGTTTGAAAAGTGCCATCATGGGGGTCTTCTTCACAAAACCTCTGGCACTGCCTTGGCCAAAAGAAGGCTCTCCTCTGTTGAACTTGGATGAAGCTGAAGATGCTGTGGCCGGCAGAGGGACATCATCAGTGATGTCACATCTAACAATAAGTGGTGTTAGTTAACATGATTGAAATGTGTTTCTGTTTATCACTATATGAAACAGGTCTGAAGTATTTAGGTTGAAAAGTTTTAAAATACAAATGATCCCAATGGCATGCTTAATGGTGTTATGATTATGATGGGGTCCTTGGAGAATTCCCCTCATTAGGAGGGAACATTTTCCCATTACTGTAAGCCTTACGGGGGAACCCCTGTGCTATACACCCTTTTCACAGCAACCGTTTATATGTGGTAAAGCAGGAAGTAAAGCAGGTGTAACCAATGCCATTAATGATGGTTCCATTCCAGTGCAGGGACCTCATTAATGTTATTGGTTACACCTGCTACACATACTCCCTGCTTTACCTCCTCAAAGTGGTTGCTGTGAAATGGGCCTATTGAAATGTAGCCTACTTTTTACTTTGGAGGAGTATTGAAGTTACTAGGCTACATCCCAACAAATCTGCTCCAAAAGCCATTAGCTAACTGAGATAATTGGAAGAATTTTGTATCTTTCAATTGTGACCAGAGAGAGAGAGAGAGAGAGAGAGAGAGAGAGAGAGAGAGAGAGAGAGAGAGAGAGAGAGAGAGAGAGAGAGAGAGAGAGAGAGAGAGAGAGAGAGAGAGAGAGAGAGAGAGAGAGAGCGCACATCCACCAGTGTATGCAGAGAACAGAGGTGAGAGACAGAGAGAGGGGAGGGGGAAGCGTGGAAGCAGAGCAGAGCATCCTCTGCGCCCCGCGTAGCAGACACTCCAACAAGGCTACGATGGAGACAGGATGAAACTGACGGGCTATTTTTCTCTGAGGAAGGTGCTGGAGTGGCTTTATCTGACAGCTTTCAAAGGCGTATCATTACCAAAGTCACAGGGTCTAACATTTTCGAGAGAAGAGGGAGTATTACCATTTCGTCGATGCTATATGGACTATTAACGACCGGTCGGATGACAGCCTGCATGTTTCTTCTTCGTCTTCTTTCTACTGTATTTATAATCTCTCCTCCTTTTCTTTGCGATTCCATCTCAAACATTTTTCTTATCTCCGAAATGTTGAATTTAGCGCTCTCTCGGCGTGTAGGCTACTCGTGGCACGTCAATTTTTTGCTGTTGGACATGAACGTGAAAGTCGTGAACAATATTGTGGACGTGCACTGCTTCGCCGACAGTATGTTACAATATTTTCATACAACGGTATTTTTTGATACGGTCTATTGCGCATGCGTGGTGGTCGGTAAAACGATGTCCGACACTGCTTCGCTCCATTCTGGCCGTGGTGAAGGAGGAAAAGTGAAGAGATCAGAGGACTAAAAAAATAAATAAAATGCATTGGCAAAGTGGCAGCGTGGCAACCAAAGGATTTGACTGAGATCCTTGACGAGACAATTTGTGCCATAAACTGAAGAATGTCAGGGGTACCAGATGCAGAAGCTGAAGGAGTAGTCTCCAAAGTACAAGTGAAAAAGGAGATCAAGACAATCGTGGAGAATTTGGAAACCATCCTGGGAGACCTGAAGGATGTAGCCAAGGAGCTCAAAGAGGTAAAGGAGACACTGCCATCTGTGTGCAAAGCCTTTTTACAGCAGCAGGATACGTGTTGTTTCTACAGGCCAATTTGGTTTGAGGATGCTCTAAGCATCCTTGCGTGAGGAGAGATATGGGAGGCTGTTGTCCACCTTACTGGGGCCTGGAAAAGGCTATGACCAACACACACACACACACACACACACACACACACACACACACACACACACACACACACACACACACACACACACACACACACACACACACACGCACAAAACACACGCACACAAAACACACACAGACACACACACAGACACACACACACACACACACACACACACACACACACACACACACACACACACACACACACACACACACACACACACACTCACAGCAGGAAGCTCCTCCCCCCCTAATGTATGTGATCATTATCTCCAACATGAAGGCATAGGACAGGATGTGTGGTGTAAAATGACAAGGCAGCTCCGCCTTGATGTGCAGGCTTTGTGTGAGGAAATAATTACCTCAATTAATAGTTGATGGAAGAGTTGGTTCACCAAGGAAGGCTTTGCATTGCATTTCATCATCTCACTGTAATGCTGACTGTTGCTTTCTGCAAACGATACCTATCCCCTGCCAAAAATATGGCAGTAACTTGTCTTTCTCTCTTTTCTATCATTCTCACTCTCTCACTTTCTCCTTTCTGCCTCTATGTCTCCCCATCTCTTTTGGTCTCTCTCTTTATCGCCCACCTCTGTCTGTGCCCATCACATCTCTCGACTTCATCCTTTCTTTATCTCTTGTCTGCCTGCATCTCTCTTTCTTTATCTGTCTATCCGTCTCTCTCTCACCCTCTCTCTCTCCAAACATATTGTTCAAATGACAAGACCCTCTCAGCGGCATATGACATCTAGTGACTGAGAGACACATTTTCTCTTTCAATTCATTCAGCTATATAGGCTACTCCTTGCTTCAGACCTGTTGTCAATCATCTGGTGTTCCCATGGTGCCACAGCTATGTCATTAGACCACCCTACTGTGGGCTTCAGCCTAAAAGCCCCGATGCACCTGACGGCCGTCGGTGACCGTCTGTCGGCCTATAGTCTTTCCAGTGTGTCCTGCACCGTTGACACTAGTCCTTCTTGTTAATCCTTGTTGTTGGTGGTTTTTCTGACAATTCTACTTGTTGACTTGATGTCGGGCCATGATCGGCGGCGAGCTGCGCGATCGCTGTCAATCACGCCCAAAACAAATTCACCCCAGTACTGTTGCCGCGAAAGGTGAAATTAGCAAGACCAAAATGATTTATTTCAAACAGGCTATAAACATGTCTATTTCTGCTGTAAAGTCTGACATTTTACCATGGGGTGAATGGGGAATGAGTCCCTTTTTCGGCCAGCCGCAAGTGGCCATTTGAGGAACTGCAGTTTTTGGTACTTCCATATTGGCCTCAATGCTGCCCCCTCGTCTTCCACAAGCAAAAGACCAGGCAAGTGCTGACAACGGCAGTGCCATTTGCAACAGACATATTCTGGATTAGAAGTAGCTATATTCTGGGCGTCTAGGTAGTGTAGCGGTAGATTCCCTGCCTACCAACACGAGGGTCGCAGGTTCACGCCCCCGTGTTACGTACCTCCGGCTTGGTCGGGCGTCCATACAGGCACGATCGGCTGTGTCTGCCGGTGAGAACCCGGCATGAGGGTATGTGTCCTGGTCGCTGCACTAGCGCCTCCTCTGGTCGGTCGGGGCGCCCGTTTCGGGGCGGAAGGGAACTGGTGGGAATACCGTGATCCTCCCACGTCCTACGTCCTGCCGGTGAAGCTCCCCGCTGTCGGGTGGCAACTGCACATGTATCGGAGGAAGCAGGTGTCTATGGCTCTGTCTTGTCCATACAACACACAAGGTGGTTGCCAGCACAACTCCATATAGCAGCCTTCTCCCAAAACAACTGAAGTCAGTGGGGAGCTGTTCTTCAGAGTTCCAAAAAGACCGATATTTACACCATAATTTAGTGCAAATCTTAAGCTGATTGATTTGCAACAAATAATGGTGTATAGGTCTTTCTGTTCACAGTGTGCTTGTGGTTTGGCACTCTAAATTGGCTTCAGTTGTTTTGGTGAAGGCTGCTATGAAGTTGTGCTGGCAACCTCCCCGTGTGTTATGGACTCATAAACCTCATCTGTGTTTCATTTGGCACGGAGGCGAGTAGACGATGACAGAATTGTCATTTTCGGGTGAACTATTCCTTTAAGTTGACATTCTTGCACCAGCCACATCATTTCCCACTAGACAACATTTACATTCCTCCTGCAGCCAGATAGCAGACATGCGTCTTGGTGCACCCACACCCTCTCACCCTAACATGACAAGCTGTCATTCTAATAAAACCCTATTGCACAGCGTTCCTACATTATGGATGGGATGGGTAGTCTTAGTCTACACAGCATCCGTCTCCTCCTGCCTCCCTGATGCCCTCACTGTCTGTTTCCACCGTTAATGTGTTCTCTGCACAGTTTACCACGTCTCACGACAGACAAGCACCAGAGATCCTGTAAATGAGAACAAGAGACGCATTGTAATCTGTCTATTGTTTTGAGTTGGTGATGTGCTCGCTTTCTTTTTTGCTGGCAGGAAATTGTGTAGAGCATGAGAGGATCAGTTATTCCGACGCCGCACACACTAAACACACTAAACACATATAGCTCGAGGGGGGGTGTTGCTATCAAAGCCAGTGTTTGGGGCATAATCCATTTGAAATGGAGTTATCTGTTAGAACTCACAGACAGGGCTGGAGCTGAGCCTGGCTCCGAGCGTGGACCCTGCCCAGATGCTCGGCACAGCCACAAGAAGCTGCCTGGCCTACAGCAGGGGGGCTCACTGGGATACTGGTACTATACCTCTTGTGTGTCCCAACAAATGATCCTTTTTAGAGACTGCATCCCCTTTATCCAAACTCCTCTCCTCGCTCTCTCTCTCTCTTTCTCCCTCTCTTTCTCTTCTCTCCATCCCTGCTCTTCTCTCTTTCTCTCTCAGCCCTGCGCCGCCTCAAGCCATTGTTTGGATATGTCAGTTATATTTCAAACCCTTAGATGATAATAATGCTGCTGTTTTACAATGGGATCATGTACTCTGAGAATTCAGAAAATGAACATTTAAACACGTCGTTTTTTCACAAGGATTTTACGAGTAGTGTAATGGAAAATTCCTCCTTATCCTTCCTTCCAAGAGTTTGATCTCAGTATTTGCCTCTGTTTGTGTGAGGGAGTCTCCACCAGGTCTCCACAGTTGATGCCGATTCCCAAACCCAGCAGAGATAAACAGCAGTCTATTCTGTGCGTGCCTGTTAAATAAATCGCTGTTTATTAGAAAAGAAAAAAAACTCCTACTAATGGTTCCTAGGCTGAAGTGTTTTTCTTAGCACTACAAAGATAAATGTGAGAGGCTGTTTCCTCACACTGATTTTATTTCCAATGGATGTGCCCACAGAGCAAGTGCTTGCTTGCTTAGAGTAGATACAGTGTGATCAGCTGTAGAAGAGAAGTTCACCTATAGTATAGTACTGTAAATGCTGGACTTAGTGGCCCTTTTAGTTTGATTCGTGGATATCGGATCAAATTTCACCTTACAGCAATTACGCATTCACCGTCGAGTCTATCCTCACTTCCTCCATCCTCACTTCCTCCATCCTCACCTCCTCCATCCTCACTTCCTCCATCACTGTCTGGTATGTTGCTGCTGCCTGCAAGGACATCTGCAGATTTTGCAGCACTTCATCCGCCGAGCTGAAAAAGGTGGTCGAGTGTAGCCTGCCATCCATTCAGGACCTACACACTGCCAGGATGCTAAAGCGGTCTCAGAAAATAATGGCCGACCCCACCCATCCAGGACATAAACTCTTCAGGGTCCTCCCCCATGGCAGAGACTGATGTCTTGCAGTACCAGAATCCCCCATCACAGGGACAGCTCCTACCCAAAACTGCTATACACCTCTTCAATGAGACCCAAAATCCCCCCAAAATCAGGACTTTGCCACTCGCATCCGCCCCCCCCCCCTTGCCCCCTGAGCAATTTGGCTCAGAAACAATGTCCCCCCCCCCCCCCCCCCCCCCCCGTCATGGACATTATCCCACAGACACTTAAAGGACTTTACTTGACATCTTACATGGCCTTTTACAGTACATGGACATTCTTCCATGGACACAACCCCCCTCCCGCCATTATACAATACATCACTTAAGGACTTACTGGACATTTTACATTGACTTATTACATGGACATTTACATGGACTCCACTATATGGCACTTACACAAGTAATGTAATGTACGTATGTATGTATGTATGTATGTATGTATGTATGTATTGAGGGTATGTATGTATGTATGTATGTTGCCAACATATCTACATATCTGTGTGCTGTGAACTTATAATGTCTGGTATTGCTGTTTTTTAAAGGTTTTCCACCATCTGGTATTACTGTGCTTTATTGTTTTCCATATTCCTGTATAACTATATCCTGGTATCCAGCCCCTATTCATTTCTTTGAAAAGAGAGTTCCTCTTGGCAACAAATGATCTCGACGTATCTGTCTATACATAGTATCTAGAGATAACAGCATTATGTATCATCTCTACTACACCGAGCGGCGAGCAGCACATTTCTATCTTCCTTTCGTCACCTATATTTTTATTTGATTCTTTTATTCATTGTCTCCTCATTTACAATTTTAGTATGGAGTGTATAGTATTTCTTAAATGACTGTACTATTTAAATATTTCTCTATTTTCCCATACTCGTCCCAGATAATGTTCATATGTCACACAGTGCATTTCTTCTATCTATATTCCATCTCTACCACAGCACAAATATGGTATGGTGGATTTTATTGACCGGTATAGTGGGTTTTATTTGCTCTCTTTTGTGGAGTGCATTTCTGATGCTACTGCATACTAATATTCATGATGAAACCAAACCGTGCACTCCTGCCCCCCCCCCCCCCGCGCCACCCCTACCATGTAAATATACCCACTACCCAACGCCCACACACACACACACACAACATATTCAAAAACAAACACACAGTTCAAGTTGTGTGTATTTCACTCTTCATATCATATCTGTTTGTTTTGTTCAGGTTCAGGTTCTGTTTGAAAGTAGCTCCTCCTGACGCACATTGTTTGGCTGTATGTATTACTCATCTCTGCTCTGCCTCATGCAGACTGCATCTAAGAGCTGGATACCATAAGCTTTTGCTCCATCTGTTTCTGTGCTAGCAAATGTGCAATATTGTATTTGTTTACCCTCTCGCTGGTTCAGATGTACTGTCAGCTGCAGCATTTCAAAGATTCTTATCATGTCCGTCTTGCTCTCTCAGGTTCTCCTTCCAGTGCAATATTGCAATCTGTTGTTCTTTCTTTCCCAGATTTTTGCCAAAGGGGAGTCTGAGAGTCTATTTGTTTTGTATATGCTGCCTACCCTTTCCCTGTGTTGGTCTCTGTCCTGTGTACTGGCATACAGGGCTTTATTTAGAGGGTATCACATGTATCTTCTCTCACTCCCAGCATTCATTTTGTATTGTTTTGTATTCTGAATTAGAGTTTTTGTTTCTTGGCTTGCAGGATATGGTTGATATTGTTATTTCTCTTGGTTCTGATGGTGCATGAGGCTGTTACAGTATATCACTTCAGTCAGAGTCTGGCACTCTCATGGTTGTTGCCATAAATTGCAGTGATATTTCTCTTCTCCCAGGCCGGGTTGTCATAGTGATATAATCAACCTTTAATCTCATAAATCATCAATCTCTTAAACCAAAGTCTTCTTCCCGTTTTGTACAAAGGTTATACAACATGCTTGATGCTTTACTGTACAATTAATTTGTTAAAGTTATAAGATTGTGAAAGAGCTGTTGCACACCTAAAAAAACTTTAAATCAGGTGCGTAGGATGGAAAATGAACTAAAAGTAGAGAAAATCCCGCATGACACTGACCTTAGTTAGTTATAAGATTCTCAAAGATTTTCATGTAAATAAATGTCTGTTAAGTCACTATCTATCGCAGACTGAGTTAACACAATGGTGATTGAGACCATGCTACTTTTCCCCCCCGGTCTCTGCTAGCATTGCGGGGTGGTCACTATGGCCGAGCAAACTGACTAACATCACTATGCAATGCTGTTTGAATCTCACCTGCAATCACCGCTCATCGCCCATAGGTGTCACCAGAGAGAAGAAAACTTCAATCTTCGAGATGATCACTTTAAGAACTTGAGGAGATAGAAGATAAAAGACATCCTCTCTCCTCACAGGGACTAACTTTGGCTCCCTCAATTTTCATGCAGGTGAAAGTTGGTCAAAAGGGAAAGGAAAACTCGGGGACAATAATGAGCGATGATAGGGGGATGTCCCGGATGTTCCGCCTTTAGGCAGGACATCCGCTTGTATTTCTCCAATCACCTGCATCGTTTGGTTTACATGTGTCGTGATTAGTCGAACAACATCAAACCTCCTCCCTTTGACAAGGTTCTGTGGGCGTGAAATACAGACTGTCTATTACAGTATGGTGCATTTGAAGAATGTAGAAGAGACAGTCTGGCTTGAGAGACTATTGTTTAATCATCTATTCTCTTGCCTATGTTATAATTGTTCCCCTGGTTACCAGTTGTCATAGTGATTTTTCCTCACTTCTGTGATCAAATTGTTGCAAAGGCTATTTCCTTTCTATGTATTCTTGCTGTCCTCAGCTGTCATAGTGACACTTGCTCTTCTTGTCACCAGGTCGTGCATGACATTGACACCCTCACGTGTGACCTGCAACTGGAGGAGCAGGACGGAATGACAGACAGCTCCAAGACAGACACGCTTAACTCCAGCTCTAGCTGCTCCACCACCACCACCACCACCGCTTCCAGCCTGGAGAAGATTAAGCTCTACCCCGATGACCATTGCATCTTCAGGCTGACTGCGCCCATCCTCCCGGTCTACGCCAACCCTCCCACTGTCCTGACGGTGTTCAAGAGACCTCACCCTCCCTTACCCCCACCCAGACTCACCCCGCTGAAAGCAGAGGACCATAACATGAAGAATCTGCCTCATCCCACGTTAATGTTATCAGGGAATCTATCCAAGATGAACGGGACTCTAATGAGGAATGGCGGGGTCTTTCTGATGAAACCGGGCAGGGAGTTGTTCTCTTCGTCGTGTTTCCTCACTCGTGACAGCGGGGTCCCGGAGTCGGGGATGGTGCCTACGTTGCCCAGGCCCATGCCTCTTCTGCGCCATGAAAACAAGTGTCCCCAGGCCCCGGGCAGGGAGCCTCGCGAGCGCGAGCGGGTCCGCTTCAGCGAGAAGGTCCAGTACCACGGCTACTGCCCGGACTGTGACCTCCAGTACAACGTGGATGACACAGAGCTCCCCCTACAGGCTGAGCTGAGCGACATGAGACTCAGCCCTGTGCACTGCTGCTCCTCCTTCTCCTCTCCTCCTCCCACCCACGCACTTCCTCGCCAACTCATGTTGGAAAATGGCGGCCTCTCAGTCAGCCGAGAGGGCGCCATTTTCCCGCCGCCGCCACCTTGTGTGCCTCCTCCTCACCCACCTTCCCTCAAGCCCCAGAAAACAATCCTACGCAAATCAACCACCACCACGGTTTGACACTGAACCTTGACTCTAGTCTAACGTCAACATTCTTGATTCATTCGTAGTGTTTTCTACTTTATGAGAGCTTTCTACTCTAGTTGAACTTTGGATTATCCAAACAGCGAGAGGGGAGGGTTGGGAATATAGGAAGCAATGGATGCAGAAGCTGAGTGGAATGGAGACAAAAGCATCGCCATGGGCGCCGAGACGTACACACTGAGAGATGGGGAAGAAGCGGTGAGTGACTGTGTGTGTGTGTGTGTGTGTGTGTGTGTGTGTGTGTGTGTGTGTGTGTGTGTGTGTGTGTGTGTGTGTGTGTGTGTGTGTGTGTGTGTGTGTGTGAAAGAGAGGAAGAGAAAGAGCAATTGCATATGTGCATCTGTATGCATATGAAGAATGCATGTGTGTATGTTTTTGGGTGCATGTCTAGGTGTGTGTACTGTATATGTGCAGTGTGTGATGTTTGCAGGTACTGATCACTGACTGACAAATGCCCATGCAGGGACTGTACAGTTCCAGGCAGGCCTGATGTGTGCAGTGTGCACTAAAGCTACATGGTATCTGTGTCTTCCCTGGGAGCTCTTGGTACTAATGAGTCTGGAGCTTTCTCAAACTCAGGAATTTCTGTCAAAGAGGGGCTCTGATTAATTCATGTCCTTCTGGATGAAACAAGAATACCAGCTCCGCTCAAATTTGAGACCTAAAGATGTACGCACGCACGCATGCACGCAGGCACGCAGGCACACACAAACACACACACACACACACACATATCGCTCGACTCCTAGGCTTGCCCGCCCTGCAGCTCACCGAGCTGGCCCTGCAGCTTGCATATGCAGCTCGGCCGCTGCGTGGCCTCGCCCTGGCTGCTCCTTGATGGCATACTTCAGGGATGCTGGATGACCTGTCCTGGAGCTGGCAACATACAGCTGTCCATGGCTGAAGATGGGGGTCAGAAGCCAGACTCCCACTTCTTTCAGACTCCCACTTCTAATCACAGTGGGACAATCACAGTGGGACAGAGAAACAAACAGAGCCCCAGCTCCCATTTATATACTGATAGGCATCTCGCGCACTACGCCCGCTCGATTCCTAGGCTCGCGCACTGCGCGGGCTCGCCCGCCCTGCAGCTCGCATATGCAGCTCAGCTGCTGCGTGGCCTCACCTGCCCTATTGGCGCATGCGCAATGTCTCCCTCTCTCTCTCCCTCAGTCTCTCCCCCTCTCTCTCTCTCTCCCTCAGCCTCCCCCCTCTCTCTCTCTCCCTCAGTCTCCCCCCCCCTCTCTCTCTCTCCCTCACCTCTCTCTCCCTCTCCTTCAGCCTCTCTCTCCCTGTCCTCTCTCTCCCTCAGTCTCTCTCCCCCTCTCTCCTCTCCCTCTCCCCCAGTCTCTCTCATGTGTGTGTGTGTGTGTGTGTGTGTGTGTGTGTGTCACTGATGACATCATCAGTGATGTCACAATGCATGTATGACATCACTGATGACATCATCAGTGATGTCAACAGTGATGATGTCAGACAGACAGAGAAACAGACAGACAGAGCCCTGGCTCCCTAGCACTGATGATAGATTATTTTGCGCTATGGATGCATCCAGGTCAGTTCACACAGCCGTGAGTAAAGAAACTGCACTTACCTGATAATGTCAGCATAATGTATACTGTAGGTATCAGCATGGGGGACATTGTAGGAGTACTATAGGAATATTGTAGGAATACCAAAGGAATATTATAGGAATAGTATAGAAATACTGTAGGATTGTTATACGAGTACCAATCTGGAAACCCAGAGTCTATTTCGGCACGTAAATAGACTCTGGGACAGCCGTACCTTTTTCTGAGGCTTCCTGTACAGCGGATCTTCCACCCGGGACTTCCAGTTCCGCGCAGCCGTGCCTTATAAAAACATACATTGTGTCGCTTGTATTTTGAATGTTAAACGTCAACATTCTTATATTCACTAACTCTCATATTCGCCGGTACAACAACAGAGTGGCACAGTGTGGAGGCGGAAGTCCTGGGCGGAAGATTCGCGCTGCACAGGAAGCCTCAAATAAAGGTACGGCTGTCCCAGAGTCTATTTACGTGCTGAAATAGACTCTGGGTTCCCAGATTGTAGGAGTACTAGATCCCTATTGCCAAATATAATTTTACTGACTTTATCTCATATCAGACAGGACAGGACTAGACAGGGCTTTGCAAGTTAAATGAATCGTGTGCTTCACCACCGCTGCTACACACACACACACGCACGCACGCACGCACACGCACACACACGCACGCACACACGCACGCACGCACGCACGCACGCACGCACGCACGCACGCACACACACACACACACACACACACACACACACACACGCACATGGATGAAGCCTGTTTCAGGTTGCCAAATACATCAACGTTAGTGCGGCAGGTGCTGTATACCATACACCTGAGCGGCTGGGGGTGAGAGACTGACCCTTCATCACCTCTCCTCCTGTCCTGTGTCGCACTGAAGGAATGCCGTGAGGTGGAGAGAATGAGAGGGAGAGAGGGACATGGTGGGCGGGCGGAGGCAGACAGAGGAGCGTTAGATGACAAAAATGGTCTTTTTGATCTAGCGCCGTCTCTCGTGATCACTTTGACAGAAGAGGAATATTTCCCTTTAATTCGACTCGAACACGCTTCCATTTCATTTCACCATCAAATCCTGAGTGAGCAACTGAACTCCTCATTCTGGTAGACTTCCATTATGGCTCCAGTGCACAGTGGGCTAATCATCTCTACTCATGAACAGAGAGACTCAGGCAGAACTCACGCTGCCCTTTATGGGCCTAATGGACCACAAGTGATGATATCAGTCTACATGAGTAGGTGGTAGTCTACATCATATTGGCTTTCAATGATCAGTGAGAGAGCCTGTGTGTGTGTGTGTGTGTGTGTGTGTGTGTGTGTGTGTGTGTGTGTGTGTGTGTGTGTGTGTGTGTAAGCACGTCAGTTGCTCAGATTGTATGAGTGTGACTAAAATAATGATTTGAAATCATGTATTTGTGTGTGTGTGTGTGTGTGTGTTGTGTGTGTGTGTGTGTGTGTGTGTGTGTGTGTGTGCATGCACGCGTGCGTGCGTGCGTGTGTGTGTGTGTGTGTGTAAGCACATGTCAGTTGCTCAGATATGGGGAGACGGGGCATACCCTGGAGTTGGATGAGAATAGTAGCACCTCCCTCCCAGCGATGCCCTTAATTAGGCGGATTAGACTACAGGAGATAACAGGACTGCCACAGACAGCCTCTGTACCAACATTAGCCTTGGCAAAGCTCTGAACTGCTGCTGCACATTTCATGGAAAAGAAAGAAAGAAAGAAAGAAAGAAAGAAAGAAAGAAAGAAAGAAAGAAAGAAAGAAAGAAAGAAAGAAAGAAAGAAAGAAAGAAAGAAAAAAGGCATCATGTGGAGTCGGGGTCAGTTGCAGGGAGTTATACTGTATATAGTATATCTGTGCATGTTAATGTTTGTGTGTGTCAGGGTTGTGGGTGTGGGACGCTTGGGTTTAAGGCTGAGAAATCAAATAGCAAACAGTGACGACTAAATTCAAGGCCTGTACAATTCAAAATCGCAGTCTGGATTGTGGATCAGTGGATATTCAACCATGAGAAAAATGAGAGAGGGATGGAGAGAGAGGGGGGGCAGGGAGAGAGAGAGAAAGAGAGAGAGAAGCAGAAATTGAATAGAGTAGAAAATAATTAGTAGTGCAATGGAGGTGGATGCTGTATTGGATGTATTGGCTCTATTGTGTTTGCTCATATTTGTGTGTGTGTGTGTGTGTGTGTGTGTGTGTGTGTCCTCAAGACATGATTACTCTTGCTACAGAACATTCACTGTATTTACCTTGCATTAACAAATACTAACGGCTCTGGCGGTAGCATATGCACACACACACACACACACACACACACACACACACACACACACACACACACACATACACACACACACACACACACACACACACACACACACACACACACACACACACACACACACACACACACACACACACACACACACACACACACACTCAATACACACTCATGCTAGATGGAGTAAGTAGTGTGCTATATGGAGTGCAGCCAGTATTATCAATAGATGCAGCTCGTAAGGCATTTACTACTGTAGCACTGCCTTAGTAGCTAATGCACTAGTCAATGAAGCAGGGAAATTGACACGGTGGACTTGGCAGTGTATGATTAAGTGAATACATTGAAAAAGTCAAGGAATCATCTGCACTTAAGCTAGTTCTTTTCCTTTTCACTGTGCTTGTGCCTTTCCTCCTTTTTCTCTCCAGCACATTACTAGGATTTGCACGGGGGTTGGAAAGAAGTTGTGTTCAAATTGTTATCCATTACACATTTTTACCAGCCAATTTTCCCATCAAAATAACCCAACAGCCAAGATATCTGCCCCCTAATTACAGTAGGCTACTGTGATCGATATAGCTGCTGTCAGTACAATTTAAAATGCAGTGACTTTCGTGACCCCTTGAGTTCACACCACAGCCAATGTTTTCACGTGTAGACACTGGGAGTCGCCATTCATTTTGTATTGGATACGTCGCTTGCAAAGCATGCTGGGATACATGGCGGCGGACGACAGCGACGAGAGGAGGGGCCCATTTGAAATCGACCTATTGAAGACGGAAAGACAGCAAGACAGCCAAGCTGCAGCACCAAGCGACCAGCTATGCAAAATCATGCGGATACCGTCACTGTGGTGTGTAGGGGCCGTTACGGTGTAGACACACTGGAAGTGGAAGCGACGCAGCGCGTCACGGAAGCGTAGAGCAGGAGCCTGACCATTCATACCAGAAGCGCTCTGTTTTGCTCCACGCCGGTCCAACTTGTACTGACTTAATGCATGGCTGCACGTGACTCATGTCCAATATAGACCAGAAACTCTCGCTGCAGTCACTCTCTCGCGTCACGTCGCATTGCGTCATGCCGCACCGCGACACGGCCGGTGTAATCGGTCTAGTCTGTTAGTAAGGACGCCGAAATGAAACTGCCTGCGCTTCGCCTCGCTTCCGTGTCGGATCCGTTTCCAGTGTGTCTGCGCCGTTACGGTGCATGCAGACTACAAGCCAACATAGCCATAAGGTTCCTGCCTACCAACCAAAAGTGATACAGGGTGATCGTCTCGCCTTCACCCTGTTAAGCCCTGCCCCACTGCTGCAGCTTGGTTGCTGTATTTCCGTCTTCAATTGGTCCCTTTTGATTTTGGTCTCTCCTCTCGTCTTGTCGTTTGCGATGTCCTGACGCCAGGTATCCCAGCATGCTTTGCAAGGTGATGAGCAACGGACGGCAGCGACAAGAGCAGGGGCCATTTTGAAATCGACCAATTGAAGATGGAAATACAGCAAGGCAGCCAACCAAGCTGCAACAGCTGGGCAGGCAGGGCCTGACAGGGCGAAGGCGAGACGATCGCCCTGTATCGCTTTCTCTGTATCGCTTTAGTAGATGATTAGACACCCAGAAAACAGCCACAATGATCAAGAAAGAGCTGATTAAAAAGCTTTGGTAACAACAAGCCTCACCAGCCCCAACCTCAAAATCCAACATGGCAGCAGCTCTGCCCTTCAACAGTAGTGAAGTAGTAAATACTGTTTATTACCACTTCTGTCTTATTTGTATCTCATTAAATCAGACGTCCGCACAGTACTGTCTAACCTCTATCTGTGGACATGTTGCTACCTACAGTGTTTGTTTGTATGCGCAAAATACCGCAAAATGCATTGTTTATTAACTGTTATTGCTAGCAATGGCTAGCCTGGGTAGAGGTAACCCTGGCTGGTTTCCCCGACTGTTTTAACAGAACACAGTTTTCTCAGGTGTGACCAGGGGCATAGTGGAGGGTAAATGCAAGTAAACACCGTTTACCCACCTCTTTGAAATGAGGCAGATAGCTTTCTCACCTATTTTCAGATCACCTGTATCAATCAATGTGGGGAAAGAAGGTGGGTAAATTACCTTGGAAAGTTTACCCACCTCTGTATTTACCAGTGGGTGTGATGTCACTCAACTGGGATATTCCTAGTTCCCAATACAAAAGGAATGTTCCATATGTTAGCAGTGTTAAGCCAGAAGGACAGAGACACTGCATGAAATAGGCCACGCCCATCACGGGGGAAAAGCTCTGTTCACTTCCCCACACCAGCGTCATATTCTTTGAATTAAACATAGCTAAAAGCTGTTGTGTGGTGGGCTGCGCAGACAACAAATGTTAAAAATCGCCAGTTAAAGTTTTTTTGTACTCCCAAGGAAAACAAGGAAGCCATTGTGAATTGGCGAGAAGGAAAATGTGGATGTTGCTGTCAATTAAGTAAGTTGGAGTGTTCATCTTCTGTATATATGATCTTTGTGTGCAACACCCGACCATGCACGCGACATAGGAGAACGCCAGGATTGGAAGGGAGTTTGTGTTTTCCCCTGTTTTGGGCGGGGTTTCTGAATGATGACGCGCTCCGCAGTGTCTCTATAGGAACTGCATAGCTAATATGCACACTTGGATATTTGTTTATTTATCGCAAGTCATATTGTCACCATCGCTACAGAATATTGAACAATGTTATGGCACATTGCAGATTTTCCTCATATCGTGCAGGCCTAGTCTTTTCTGAGTCGGCAGTTTGTATTTACGGGAAAACCCGGCATGACATGGACACAGCAGGAGGCCCTTCCTTGGTGCCATCAATCCTGCACAATAGACCCTTCTCATGGGGGCCATTTTGTGTCGAAAAAGGCAAGGTAAACACAGGTGCAAGCAAAACACTAATGAGGGTTTCAAACTTCCATGATTGGAATTTGGAAACCCTCATTAGTGTTCTGCTTGCACCTGTGTTTATTCTGCTTTTTTGACACAAAATGGCCCCCGTGAAAAGGGTCTATTCACAGGAAATCGCACCTGGGGAAACATAGAATAAACAAATAGAAAGCAACACATGGAAAAGAGCAGTTTTCTTTGCAGTGGGCTCACTTTTCAAGCTATCGGTATCAATTTGAGAATGATATATGTAGGTATTCTACACATTACAGTCATCTATATATTTGTGATATATGTAGGTATTCTACACATTACAGTCATCTATATATTTGTACTCAGAATCTGCTCTCCCTCCCTATCATGGAGGTAGGAGCTTTTCACTGTTTTTGTAATGGTCAACTGAATTCCATCACTCCAGCTCGAGGATGGCGTTGTAATGGGCAGGGAGGGGGGGGGGGGTGTATCTTCACTGCCCCCATCGTGACTCAGGACTGACTCACCTCCACTGACCTACTCCCTACAGCGCACAGCTCTAGCTGATGCCCCACCTCTCTCCTTCTCTCGCACTCTCTCTCTTCCTCTCCTCCCTTCTTCTCCCCGGATGCTGCTTCACTCCCACTCTGCTGCAGCTGTATGCATAAGACCAGCGCTATGTGCACATCTACAGTGTCTCCATACGCATGTGGGTAGGCGAGCTATTCTTAAAATATATCTGATACTTGTGTGCAGCCAGCAACTGCATTTTTGTATTTGTAATTTTTTGTCGCAAAGTTCATTGACTTGAGCCTCTACTACACCCTTCACTTTGGATTTGTGTACATTTTGATGTGGGGATGACCTTCTTCTAGGGATGACAAAAAAAAAACTACTCCTACTTCTTCTATACCCACTAATAATTTATCCTGTGGCTCCCCGATTTAGAGGCTGCGCATTTTCAGTTTCAATCCCAAATCCTGCTGACGTCAGTGTTGGGACAGCTCAGCTCAGCTCAGTTCTTCACCATCCCTGTCTACAGTATATATCCACCTAGCAGCACTGCATGAGAGAAGGTGAAAGCACATGAATGTTGCATGGTATGATGAGTGAACCTGCTGCTTCCATAATTAGAGCGCATGATGATGCATTTGAATTCTCGACTCAAAATCCCGTGCAGCTGAATGGTTCGTTTGCATCAGAGATATTGATTATTCATGATAGGCTTATTATGTAAATGTCTTACTCTGATTTGCTGCCTTATGGCCATATGTGTTTCTGCAGTCCTCCACTGACTATATTGTCCTCATCTCATTTTTCAACTTGGCAAGCAGCCAAGCACACAGTGTGCAATAAAACTCAAAAATAACTGTGTCAGAGTGAGACAACAGATTTTGCCAATGAATATTAATTAGCCGTTGTCCCTCTGTCTGACTGTTGGGGGTGATAGTCTGCCAAGGGACTCAATTGTCTATTTGCTCACCATTTGCTTTGATTTCCCTTTCTATCAATTGGCTGTATTCCAATGATGACATTAAAAATGAAAATGTTAAAAGTGGAAAGCATTAAACACAAATGAAAGCCAAATAATTGTGGTGTTTGCCAGAGGCATCACATCTGGAATGGAGATATGCAAAGTTCATTAGTATACAAAATAGACTTGACCTACATTGGCAAACATCAGAGAGTTCAAAAGTAAATCTGGTGCACATTAGGCAGGCATGGTTGTTGTTAGTGCTTTGTTATCTGTGACTAGTCAAAGTCACAATGTTGGAAAGTGGGCACACGTGTGTGTGTGTGTGTGTGTGTGTGTGTGTGTGTGTGTGTATGTGTGTGTGTGTGTGTGTGTGTGTGTGTACTTTATGTCCTACTGTATGTCCAAATGTGTGTCATTTATGTATACCAACCTGTACGTATGTGCCAAGTGCCAACTCATATACATGGATTTCATTTTTTGTGTGCAACTGAACTGTTTGAGAGACACGTGCACATGTTTTTATGTGTGTGTGTGAGTGCAGAAAGTCGCACATGAGTTCATGCTTCATGTTTTTATGTGTGTGTGAGTGCAGAAAGTCGCACATGAGTTCATGCTTCATGTTTTTATGTGTGTGTGAGTGCAGAAAGTCGCACATGAATTCATGCTTCATGTTTTTATGTGTGTGTGAGTGCAGAAAGTCGCACATGAATTCATGCTTCATGTTTTTATGTGTGTGTGTGAGTGCAGAAAGTCGCACATGAATTCATGCTTCATGTTTTTATGTGTGTGTGAGTGCAGAAAGTCGCACATGAGTTCATGCTTCATGTTTTTATGTGTGTGTGAGTGCAGAAAGTCGCACATGAATTCATGCTTCATGTTTTTATGTGTGTGTGAGTGCAGAAAGTCGCACACGAGTTCATGCTTCATGTTTTTATGTGTGTGTGTGAGTGCAGAAAGTCGCACATGAATTCATGCTTCATGTTTTTATGTGTGTGTGAGTGCAGAAAGTCGCACATGAGTTCATGCTTCCGTGTGTGAGAATGAGTTAAAGGGAGTGAGAGGGTTAGAGAGCTTCTGTGGTGAAGCAAATGTAATCTGTAGATTTCACGCTGCTTTGGAGAGTGTTCAAAGTGAGAGGCATCAGCTGCACCTTGCTCAGGGAAGGTAAATAATATCCCAACAACAGGATCAGCTTTATCACAGCCACGGTGACTCAGATGGGGTCTTCACTGCACCACATGACTAAGAAACACGAAATGACAGCTATTTAAGGAGAGACAGGCCAGGCCATTTTCCTTTCACGAAAGGGAAAGCTTTTTATTTCATCTAGCAAAAGTGGCAGACTGCTCAGTCAAATTAAAGTCAAAGTCAAAGCCAGATGGACAAACCCGTCTTTATTGTCACACGACAACCCAACACACACACACACAATAAGTGAAATATAGTCTCTGCTTTTAACCCATCCAGGCTTGTACTTCTTCCGGGGGTCAGGTGATGGACCTTCTGCATGTTTTTAGTAGGGGTCCATACCGGTGTTGTATGGAGGAACCCCAAGGGAGCATGGGGAGAACATGCAAACTCTACACAGAAAGGCCCTTTTGATGAGATACAGTAGCCCACCTGGGCCATGGGCACTGGGGACATGGGGGACACACACCCTCAGCGCCCACAGCGTCCCAGGCGGGAATTGAACCCAGGACCTTCTAGCTGTGAGGCGATGGCGCTACCACTGCGCCATCGTGCCCCCTGATAGATTACTTTGTGAGTGTGTGTGTGCATGTGTGTGTGTGTGTGTGTGTGTGTGTGTGTGTGTGTGTGTGTGTGTGTGTGTGTGTGTGCGCGCGCACAACGATTATTTCAAACTTTTACATCGATAAGTATTAATGAACGATTATTTTAGGTGCTTATTTTAACACTGCTCTCATCATTCTCCAACAAGGTCTGTACTGAACTGAACTGAACTGAACTGTTTGAACGCAGACTAATGTTGGACGGGGCTGAGGCACGTGATTGAACGCAACATAGTATTTTTTAAGGGGACAGTTCATAAACGCACACATTGGGGAAAGTATAAACCAAATTACTAATAATTAATTTAATTTATGAATTAATTGACATGAGCAAGATTATAGTTGGTTAGAGGTTCTAAATGTCGGTTTTTCAATTAGGGATGCAACGAAATGACAATTTTGTCCGATTGGCTGATACCGATAACCGATAATAACGTTGCAACATCGACTGATACCGATGTGATTGCCGATATATCGTGCATCCCTAGTTTCGATACATTTTCGGTTGCCCAGCCCTGCATTGATACCTTGTTGTAATTTGCTCTCTGAAAAGCCACTGTTGTTAGTAGGACTTTCTGTTCACATTAATGAGTTTCCTCCTTTCCCCCTGCAGGGCCCATCAAGATATGAGTGGACGGAACGTTTGTTTCATAAATTGATCACTCGGGTTGATCAAGGATTTGAGAAGCCAGAGCTGAGAGGGCAAGAATCCCCTATTTTGGGGAGCGTGGGCTGTCAACCAACAGGAGACAAGACCTTCTAACCAAATTCATACCTGGAGACCGAACACTGAACAACCTCCAGACACCGTGCTGTTCAAAGGGGGGACATGTTACTGTGAAATTGGGGAAAGGAGAGGGGTCATCCATGTAAGTGCACACAGATGGAGGAATTTATTAATTTACTGTAGTGACGCTGATATACTGCATTTTGTTACATACAAATGATTTGAATCAAAGAGTAGAATAGGGGTTTCCAAAGGGGATATCCTGCCTGGTGTGCACTCCTTATAGCACTGCTGAAACTGCTGTTGTTGAAAATAGAGTCAAGACTTTTTAGAGGTTTGAAATGATGTCAGCCATTGTTTGAGTGTTGGTTGCACAGGCTTTTTCTCTGTGTGCTCAGATAGAAATCAATAACTCCACTCAACCAACAGAATTTGCCTTTTAAAGAACTGCAATTGTTTGTGTCTGGAGAGACTAAGGGTCAGCCTGTGAGGAAAACACTGTTCTGCTGGACTGCAAATGAGGAGAAACAATATCATGTCATTATGTGCCATATTGCACATTCCATATTCACAATATTGTTTTGGAAAGGCAAATAATTTAAAAGTAAAGATGATGTGTTCACTGGTCTCTGTCCAGACATTAGGTTCACCTAAATCTATGTGCTCGACTGGTGCCATGCAAGCTATTTTCTCTCTCTCACAATACCATGCAGAGATACTGTAGTGTGGCATATAGTTACAGCTTTAAATGATCCTTGAATAAGTAATAATTTGCATAACATTTTCTTTGTATACAAATATACATGTACATGTTTAAAATATATATTTCAAGCATTTTTCTACAGAGACTTTAACATTTAAAGAGATGATATTTTTGATATTGTGTTGGATGACTGAGAGGTATTTTGAAGAAGGATGACATTCCCTGGAGGTACATGTTTTCTCTGCAGGGCATAACAGGATGATTTATTTATATATAGCAAAAGAACATTATTTATATGGATGAAAAATAAATGCTTGGGTATTGTCATTATAATAAACATTGCGGGGCGTGGGAGTGAGCTGTACGGGGAGAAAGAAAGTGCGGTGGAGAAGAGAAATGGTGTAAACCAAATACCGAGTTGTGCTTTATGGGAGGCATGCAGGCTGAATGAAAGCATGACTGACTCTTCCACTTTGTCCTGCCATCACTGTGTTTTTCTATGCATTTCTGTGGAGAGGCTGTCTGTCTGACGCATAGGCTGTCTGTCTGACGCATAGGCTGTCTGTCTGACACATAGGGTGCTCTGCTCTCCATGCTATAGAGACAGAATTGACAAGTATTCCCTCCACTTTCGTCATTTGCCTCCTCATCGCAAGTCGAACAAAGGTATCTCTGCAGCCATGAGCTGACATATGGCCTGGATAAAGGTGCCATCTAGACGGGCAAGTAGTTTTTAAGCAAATAGGAAATTATAGAGTCTTACATTATATAAGTGACACAAATATGACACGTACAGACTGGACAGTCATTTTGGATCTATTAAAGGGAGAGAAAAGTCACATGGGATGGGAGAAACAGTTCTATATATGGAGAGCATGAATTGTTGGTTGATGATGTACACAGCCTTTCTCCACACTCAACCTGGAGGCACCACACTTATAATCCCCACCTCTGTTTGTTCTCACTGGGCACAGAGACTGAATTCATGACCCAAGTCTGGACCGGTTAAGAATCAGCTGGTAAGAGGGATGGAATGTCTCAAAAAGCTGTCAGTGATGTTTTGTTGTGTCCGCAAACTGTTGGAAAATAACATGTGAGAAGTAAACACTTTGCACTTAACACTGGTGTGTCTCTCTCTGTATATACTTTGTGGTGGACTTCTCCTTTAATGTGAATTATTTCACAATGGCACAGACTGTGTTGATCTGGTGTTTAAATTAGTTTGATGATAAAATGTCCTTTTACAAATTAATCCTGTCTAACGACAGGACTCTGTGAACTGGAAGTCAAATAGAGGAAATTAAACTGACTGCAAGAGCATCAGATACCAAAGGCAGCGCAGGCAAACCTTTCAGAAAGAAAAATACATCAAATGCCATCAGCAGCTGCATCAGTTAATTGAAGATTAGTGTGATGAGATACCAGACCAGCAGTGCCAAAGGCCATTGGCTGTCTCCACAAGATATTCTGATGAATGCATAATGGCTTGTCATGGTCAAACACATTATCACACAGCTCAGTGCCATAAAAGAGGGATGGGGGTTAGGGTTGGATGGGACAGTGGCAGCCTGCAGGGTAGAGTAGCGCACTGCTGACTCCAAGGTTGCTGGTTAAAATCCTGAACCGGAGAAACCAGCTAGGAAAATTTGGCTGTCCGGAAAATGTGCCCTTGAGCAAGGCATCCAGCCAGCCCCTAACTGAGCAGGCCAGTGGCCAACAGTCTAGGAAGACTGGGCAGCTTCAATGTGCAACTGTGTGTGAATGTGAAGGGAGGTGTTGCTGGAAAAGAGCATACAGTCGACTCTCCCACTCTGACCCTGGGTAAATAAAGGTAAAAAAGAATACATTGAATAGAAGTAAATGAATGAATGAATGAATAAATAAATAAATAAAACTGCCGAAAACATGACACACATACTGTATTAATTTCGCTCATTTCATTCCGTCAAGCAACATCTATTCTATTCTATTCTATTCTATTCTATTCTATTCTATTCTATTCTATTCTATTCTATTTTAATAATAATGTTATAACCTCTGTCCAAATAAGCTCTTCAGACCAATGCAGGTGTTTGGTGTTTCAGGTCAGTTCCAAGGTCAAAGACGGAGGTGCGACTGTTTTATTTTACCGATCACCCGACTGACAGAATTTTCAGGGCGGGAACGGAAGGATGTAATTATCCGTCCCCATTCAAGCTGCCCGCATACTCACAACGGGTGCGCCTCGCGGACGGTCACGTGACACCGGAGGAAGGAGGAGAGAAGAAACGGGAAGAAGAAAACATAATTATCTGCCACGGAGAAGAGTCTTTGGCCGCAGCAGGTACGAAATAAGCTAACAATCGTCAGATGTCATATGTTGCAATGAACCTAACGCTACTGGCGTTGCTCAAACAGCTAACGTTAGCTGCCTGGCTGCAAAATGCTGACGCTGTATAAAAATATTCGCCAAAAGTGGCTAACGTCGTAGCTACTGTAGTACTAATATAGCGACAGACAGACATAGCGTTACATACACATACAGACGCCCAGTGTATGTCTTGTCGACAGCTGAGCCGAGCCTTTTGTTCAGACATAGACAGACCCTGGTTGTTCTCGGTTCAGCATCTTATTATGGCCGTCAAATAACCGAAGCTCTTACTGTAGCTAGACCAAAATAAATGCCCCGCAAATACTGCAAAGTGCTGATGTGTCAAAAGCTTGTGACCATTGACTGACTGTAACGTTATAAAGAGAGCTTGTGTTGTGACCAACCCCATTCTGCTTGAGACTGAATCATTCTCCCAGAGGAGGGAGCAGGGAGGGGAAAAATGCAATATGTTTACCTCATGTTTTCAAACTGGATCCCCCTCTCCGTTGTACTTGGTTGTCCTTTTCACTCGCACTTGGAAAACCAAGAAGACGACAGTCAATGCTCATTAATGCTCATTTAACTGCTGTTGCTGGTCAACCCATGGAGAGGAATTTAAGTGCAACAACTAACGCCTGCCACTTTCTCTTTTCAGGGTGAGAGAGAGAGAAAAGGCAAGAAAAGATGGAGCCATGTTGAGTTGTGAGCTTCAACAGAGCTACAGCAGAGGGAGGAGAGGGGGGTGATCAGCTGGATATGAGATAGACAGTAAGTACAGCTACACTCTTCAAAGTGTGAGGAATTTATTGACGGTAGAAATAAAGAGGTTTTACACATACTTTGTGCTCAGGGCGAGTTAGGACTGATGCTCTGTGAGGTAGAGTAGAGCGAGCAGCCCCTACATGAAATGAGATGGATTAAAATGGGATTAGTTGTTCTGTACACAGAGGCAAGGTCAGTGTCCCTAGTTGACAGTATGGCAGCCATATATTTCTTTCCAGGTTCCACAGCCCATATTTTTAAAGTGTGTAGTTTTCATTGAATTTGGCAACAGGATTGAGAGTTTCCGTCTACATGGGGATTAGGGATGGGAATCGAGAACCGGTTCCAAATTGTCCAGTCACCCAGAATCATATGCCTCTGAGGTGATCAATTCCTTTGATCAACTCCTTTTAGAAAAGGAGCATTGTCATTGATTTTAACATGTTCAAATGTCATTAGACAGACATTCTACACTGTGTTCAGACTCAAGGGATAATAAAACAACTGCGTTGACGCTGAAAACCTGTGTAGGCCTACTTCCGAATCAATAATGGCATTGGTATAAAAAAAATAAAATCGTATCAATTCCCATCCCTAATGGGGCTCAATGAATTATTGCACATTATTATTGTTATTATATTCAAACCCATGTAGTTAGACCAATACAGTCATCCGCCATGGAGAGCTAAGGGTTTGCAGGTTTTCCTTCCAACAAGGCACATGATTGGGCGACAGAGTTAGACTATGTGGCCTAATCCAGTCAACGTCTGTCTTTACATTGTTCTCTAGATAAGTCGAGCATCTGCCGAGGGAAGAGAGGACCAGGGATGAAGCTGAACGAACGCAGCGTGGCGCACTACGCCACCTGCGACTCACCGCCGGACAAGACGGGCTTCCTGTTCAAAAAGGGCGAGCGCAACACGGCTTATCACCGCCGCTGGTTCGTCCTGAAGGGCAACATGCTCTTCTACTTTGAGGAACGTGAGAGCCGCGAGCCCATCGGTGTCATCGTCCTGGAGGGATGCACCGTGGAGCTATGCGAGTCGACCGAGGAGTTTGCCTTCGCCGTCAAGTTTGACTGTGCCAAAGCCCGCATCTACAAGATGGCTGCTGAGAACCAAGCAGCTATGGAGTCATGGGTAAAAGCATTGTCCCGGGCCAGCTTTGACTACATGAGGCTGGTGGTCAAGGAGCTGGAGCGGCAGCTGGAAGAGATCCAGGAGGCCGGGGTAGGTGGCTGTGGTGGGGCAGGAGCGCAGGGCAAGACCAAGTCCTCCAGGAGAAGGTCCGGAGCCTCCTCCACATCGTCATCTTCATCCTCCTCCTCATCATCTACTGCCCCTCCCCCACCAGTCCCCTTCTCTTCCCAGAGGAACCTCCAGGATGAGGTTCAGCTCACCTCTGGGTGTTCCAAGGAGAACGGCGTCGCGTGGAGCAAACCGCCCGCTGCCCTGGCTAACGGCCTCGGGGAGGGGGCTTCTTCCTGCGCGGCCTGGGAAGGCAGCACAGACTCTGGGAGTGGGGGTGATGGCGTGCGGCCTCCCCCGGTACCCCCGAGGAGGAGAGGAGCGTCTCTGGAGAGTCCCGTCTCTCCCGGCACAGGCTGCTTCTCCAAGCTCCACGACTGGTACGGCAGAGAGGTGGAGGAACTGAGACTGGAGTGGCTGCAGAGCCAGTAAAAAGGAGATCGAGCATTTCTTCCCACAATCATATCATTCCCTTCTCAACATTCTATGATGTTATAGCCTTCTGAACATAGCTGGAAGGTACAAACTGCAGTCAAATCACTATTGGATGGATTGCACTAGATCGATGTATTGAACTAAAAAATGTCTGCGATTGATTCTAGATCTTGTCTGGCACAGGGGAATCAATCAAAGTGTTTAAAGTGTTAAGTTAACACCACCCGTCTTACAATCCAGACAAACTAAAGCAAATCCAAAATAGCTTGTTTTTCCACAGATGTGCTAAGTGAAGTTTGTCAAGGCCAAAACAGAATGTTAGCAATACAGGATTAAATGTGCTAGCCATTTATTAGAAAATGTAGCCCAGCTGAAAATGTATCTCTTTTGGCAGCAAGATGCATTCAGATAAAGGTTGTTTGGTTGTTTGGAGTTTGATAGAACAACTGCACAGCAAACCTTTATATTTTATCATATTACCGTATTTTATTACATTGCCAACATTCAAGGATTTTTCTGCCTTCCTGAATATGCCTAAGCCTAGCCTAGGGATGGGTATTGTTTAGTATTTTTCTCATACCGGTGCTAAAATGATACTTGTAAAATGGTATCAGTGCCTAAACAGTGCCTGAACCGATACTTTTTAAAATTTAAAGATTTTTTTATTTTTTATTTAAAGAGGATTTCAAGTGGCGCGCTCCAAACGATCATGTTTGTGAAGGTGTGTGTGGCACCAGATGGTGGATATTTCACTCAGCAGCTCGGGCATGGCGCTGAAATGAGCCACCTAATTTGTGTGTTCCAGTTCGGTCCGGTAAGTACCGGTCATGGTACCGGGTTTCGGCACCCAACCCTATCTAAGCCATCTCACAACTAAGATCATTTTTAATCCATTGACTCATAGACTCATAGTGCAGTGAAGATGCTCTCAAGCTAGGAGGTGATTTGGGGAAAAGCAGTCCTGATCTTCCCCCAGACTCCCACCAGGGCACATTTCACCCCAGACCCAGAGGACTTAATAGTGCTTAATGTCAGAGAGAGCAGCCTCCCTCCGGACGCTGGAGGCTGTGGAGCGAGCTGGGTGTCTCGCTAAGAGCAACACATTCTGCTATTTTTAGCTTTTGTTAGCCAGCAGCCAGATGTGTCATATGAATGCTTGTCACTTTGTTCTTTTTTGACTCGTACCTTAAAAAAAGCTGAACTTAAAACACTTACAATGTCCTCCATCAAGAGAGAATTGACTGTATACAATCAAATCACATGTTTATTTCATTATTTCATCACACTATTGGTTTGTTTGTAGCAGTTGACAAAGTGACACCTGAATGTTACTGAATGAGTGTACTATAGCTGATGTAGGACTGTTTCTGATCATCTATGAAGATATTAATTATTCCATGTTGGAAATTCAGATCCAATAACAACAGCAGTCTGAAATGGGCCATCTAAAAAATGATCATTTCTATTTTCTATATCCAATCATGTAGCGGTTTACATTTTATTTATATACGTGCCTTATGATTTCTTTCCAGCTCTGTTATTGCACATGAGACCATTGCCAGAGGGCCACAATGAAGGGGGGATTGTCTCTTGTTTTCCTCTATTTCTACGGTACGGCTCTTTATTTTCTTTCTTGCCAAAGCCTCATCTCAGTGCAATCAGTTTGTGACAATGGCTCACTTCCTTCAGCCTGCCTCTGCACAATACTATTGCTACTATACTGTATGCCAGGCTGTTGACATTGATATTATCAACACTTATGCTTGTGATAAAAAAAAAACTGTTTTATTGACTATGGCGGGGGGGGGGGGGGGGGGCGGTTACTATGGGTACTGACAAAAATTTTACATTTCAATTTCAATTTAATATTGTTGCATTTTGAGAATGTGCCAAATTAACCACATGAATGTTATACATTATACATTCAAGATTGCCACTGAAGACCTACACTCAGTTTATTTCTTCATAAACACAATTCTAAGAACATATTTCAATACTGCACATTATATGCGGACCATTTCGAATATCCAATAATATTTAACACATTTTCCTGACATGATTGTACATTGAAAAGATGTTTGTTAAGCATTTAAACAAATAAATAAATAAATACTGTTGCCTTTTTTCTTTTTCTTTCTTAAACATAATTTCTGCTTCTAATGCAGTTTTCTGGTTGTCGGACATTTGAACTAGATTTTAGATTTCTAGATCTGGGAGCAACAGCAAGATGCTTTTGTTTTAGCTATTATGTTTTTACTGAGTATCAGGAACCACAGTAAGATAAATGACCCTGCAACTCAACATTTATGGAACGATAATTAACTGCCAAGAAGACCAACCAAACACACTCACACTCTGCGCTATGGTGCTACTCCGCGCTCTATCACCAGGGGTCGCTCTGTAACAATGCTAGTCAGCAGTGGTCTTCAGTCCTGCTCCTCAGACCTGCTTTTCATTCTATCACTACTAATATGTATTTTATTTTACACCTGTTGCTCCAGGTGAATTTAACTCCATGTCCAGAGTGAAAACCAGCAGTAGGCTACATACTGATTTTAGGTGATGTATCCGACCAGCACTTTTAGCCACATGGTTGAGTGCACATGTGTAGAGCGCAGGCCTATATGGTCTGCAGAGTTGCATTGGGAGGAAGAAAAGTTATTTTTTAGTCAATGTATTTGCTCTTTCAATGGATACAAGTGTTCAGAACAACGTGCTGTTTGTTTCGGGGGGCTTTTAGCACTGTACTACCAATTTTAATTCGAGCCGTCATGACAGTTTGTGCATCGTGCACACACATACTTGACCACGGAGTAGCTACTTGAGGAGGTGAGCCGAACGACATCAAGCTGCCTAGAAGAGCGGAACCACTTCCGGCAAGTACTTCCAAATTAAAACTGCATGTTTACATGCGTAGACTAAAATATTTGTCATAAATTGCATGTAAAATCTATCTATCTATCTATCTATCTATCTATCTATCTATCTATCTATCTATCTATCTATCTATCTATCTATATATCTATCTATATCTATCTATCTATCTATCTATCTATCTATCTACGCTATCTATTATTATATATATAAAAGGGAGCATGTGGGGGCAATGTTTGTTTCTCTGTTTCAATTTTTGTCCCACCACCGGACCACCCACACACACACACACACACACACACACACACACACACACACACACACACACACACACGGAGGCATTGTGACATCACTGATGATGTCATCAGTTATGTCATAGTCCCACTGATGATGTCATAGTGTGTAACAAGTTTGGGGGTGTTGTGTAGCTTCTGTTAGCCTCCTGGATAGCCAGCGAACATGACAGACTCACTCAAACCACGGCAGTTGTGAGATTGCACACAGACTGTTTATTCGTTGTAACTTGTCGACCATATAAAGCTCTCTACGGCACTAATTCTCTACCCACATGTAGAAGCTTGATATAGAGTAACGCTAATTCACACACACCCAAGTTTGTACAGGGAAGAGTCTGACTTGCTTCTTGCATGGAGGCAGACTGAGAGGAAGTAACTTAAAATAAGTTGTTGCCGTAAAGCCAATACAATAACAAGGAGCACCACAACCAAATAATGTTCCCAAAACAGAGGATCTAGGCATTTGTGACTGTTACAAGTGACATCACTGATGTCATCAGATGGGATCAAACTATTTGCAAATCTTTTTATTACTAAAATCATTTCGCTCATTGACATAATATTTTGCATAGAGAATGAAAAAGAAGTTACAAAACTATTATTATTGTTATTAATATTAACAACAACAACAACAACAACAACAACAACAACAACAACAACAATATAGAGCACAGCATAGTCATGCCTTCAAAATTATGGAAATCATAATGCAAGGTTGGAATGAAATTCGTCAGAATGAGATTGTTTGCCTCTTCGACAAGTACGGGACCTTTATTTTGAAAGGCAGATGCTTTTCCCAGGCAAAATCGGAAGTAGTAGTGTTTTAGCTTCACACAGACAGCTACTGGCTGGACCGCGGCACATTTTTGACAGCGGAAATGAGGAGAGTCACCACCACCACTTTTTTCCGCGTCTAAGTTTCCTTCCTGAAAGTTTTTTCTTCTCTCGCTAAGGATCCGTTGTATTTACAATGAGAGGGAAAGCGACGGGCTTTTTAGCATGCAGCTATTCCTCTACCAACATGTTTGTTGCTCTTCGCCGGCGTCATTTTGACTTACTTTAGATGCTTCACAACACATTTCCGTTATGCCAAGTCCAACTTGTTGGTTAGTCGTCGTGCAGCGGTGGGTGCCCGTCCGAGATAACGGAGAACGTGAGTAACGTTATGTTGTCAAGCCTGTCTGAGACCCTGTCAACATTCACCATTGTTTATTGTCTCCAAGTGCTTTAAATAGGACATAAAGTATCTTGAACTGCGTAGGAAATGTCCCGAAATGACGAACCACGGCAGTTGTGGGTAGTTCTAATCCAAATGTCGTTTGGTTCCCTAAATAATTGTGGAAATGTGCTCATGGGTGACATTTAAAGGGCTCGAGCTTCTCGTCTTCACCATCGAAGCGATGCTGCGCGCGGACTTTTGGCAATGGAGTAAAGTTAGAGAAACAAAGTCCAGTCCAGGCTTTACTTTAGTCCAGACTTTACTAGAGAAACATAGTCGAGTGCAGACTTCACTTTAGTCCAGGCTTTACTAGAGAAAAAGTACTGTCCAGGTTTTACGTTAGTCCAGACTTCACTTTAGTCCAGGCTTTACTAGAGAAACACAGTCCAGGCTTTACTTTAGTCTAGGCTTTACTTAGAGAAACATAGTCCAGTCCAGGCTTTACTTAGAGAAACATAGTCCATGCTTAATTGAGTCCAGTCCATGCTTTACTTTAGTCCAGGCTTTACTTAGAGAAACAAAACCAGCCCAGACTTTACTTATTCCAGGCTTTACTACAGTCCAGTCAAGGTTAAACTTTAGTCCAGGCATTACTTTGAGAGACATAGTCCATGCTTTACTTTAGTCCAGGCTTTACCTAGACTAGAGCAACAGTCCAGGGCAGGCTTTACTAGAGAAACCTAGTCCATGCTTTACTTTAACACAGGCTTTACTAGAGAAACATAGTCCATGCTTTACTTTAATCCAGGCTTTACCTAGAGAAACACAGTCCATGCTTTATTTTAACCCAGGCTTTACATCGAGAAACACAGTCCATGCTTTACTTTAATCCAGGCTTTACCTAGAGAAACACAGTCCAGGCTTTATGACATCAGATAGTTGCTTTACTAGTTGAGCGTTGTTTGATGTCTCACCAACAGGGATGGTTTGCACAAAAGATGCTTTTTGCAACTTTTATAACTGAATGATAATCATGTGGTTATTCCTGAGCCCAGCCATTATCTGGATGATTAGGCCTAAATCCTTTGGGTGATCAACATGATAATGATGCAATTAATAGAATACATTACATTATGTCCCTCCACAGTCCACTGTAAGCAGGCCTGATCTGGAGCCAGCCATAAAGAAGGATTTTATAGGTTATAAACTTTGCTTGCTGCGCTTCAATTCTCAACCATTTGAACTTTTGGATGCTTTTTTGGGGGGCTATATAATACGGCCTATAACCTACGCCTCTAGTGCGTGTTTGAAATGTTAATCTTTTGCATTGAAATGTCTGCTATGTGGTGTGCGTGCCTGCACGCGTGCACGTCTGCACGACTGTGGGTGTGCGTTTGCTCGGCTCATTGGCCACTCTCATGACTGCTGCCGGAGAACAGGAACAGATAGGGAGCAGCCAGTTGTTTCACAATCCAGTTGTGTGTAGCAGTTAAACCAAAACTGTGTGTGTGTGCTGGGGAGGGGGGTATTCCGTTTTATTCATATACTAGGGCTAACCCTAGGCTCACCCGCTACGTGGGCTCGTCGCACACAGTTCAGCTGCTTCGCGGCCTCGCCCGCAGCTTGGCATGACGTCGCCTGTGCTATTGGTATCCGCAGCGCACAATTGCTCAACTTCGCATCACCGATATCATCACTGTCACTGATGATGTCACAATGCCTATGACATCACTGATGATGTCACAATGCCTATAACATCACCAGTGCCTATGACATCATCAGTGATGTCATAAGATGATTTTTTAAAATGATGTCACTGATGACATCACTGAAGATGTCATAGACATTGTGACATCATCAGTGGGACAAAAATTGAAACGGACAGCACAGACAGATATTGCCCAATAGTACATGTGCATGTGTGTGTGTGTGTGTGTGTGTGTGTGTGTGTGTGTGGATGTGCGTGTTTCTCTTTTATACAGTCTGTGGTTTCTATACCGTAGAATATCGTTATCTGTTTGATAAGAAATACTGAAGCAGCAAGTTTGTAGTTTGGTTCCCAGAACAATTTTGGACAAAAACTGGTATAAAAAATTATCAAAGTCTTAAAAAATGTGGATCGCTTCAGAAGTGTGAAAAGCGCTGCTGTCAAGAAGGTGGTTTACCTGCTGGAATAAGAAAACACACTGAAAGGCTGAGGGTGGTGTTCTTTGTTGATTCACTGATATCATGTAGACACAACAGTCTTCACACCGGCTGCTCGCTTTTTGGTTGAAGCACAAAAGACAGACAGACATGCCTTTAGGGGGGAAATTGATGCTAGCGACCAGCTAAACTCTACTGTTTGTTACCAGTCAAACAATTTGGAGGTTGTATTTTATTCCAAAAACCAAATAGACTGGTAAAATTGAAAATGTGGTTGTTGACTTACAGAAAAAGTTATTTTTCTGTCGCGATGGCGTCCTTACTCTTGGATATTTTAGTACTATAGTGTTCACTTTTTTTACCTAATCTGTATTGGGCATGTGTCTGTGCATGAAAGCTGTAAAGGCATAGTATAATAACAACTAGGGCCACACAATAAATCATACAGCCTAAATAAATCCTCAGTCATATGAACATCAGAACATTGCAATTGTGATAGTAGTTTCATTCTACTTTATCAGCACCTAAGCTGATGCCAGATGGTTTGTTTTCACATAACCATCTGGGAACGAGTCGGACAGGAAACCGTTTCAAAGGGGCCGGCACTTAAAAAAAATACCTGGCAGGTGATTGGATGAGCCGTCTGTCTATCACGTCTATCACGAGCTCACTTCTCGCTGGCGTCACAGCAAAGCCCGCCCGTAGTGTGAACCACTGGTGGTTCAGATTCAAATCAATAGATTGGAGTGTGGCAAGAAGGATGTGTCATATGATCGTGATCTCATGATCTCGCGTGAATCCAGCTGCCCAATTTCCCCCTGCTGTCCCGGTCGCTGCTCCACCCTCTGCCGATCTGCGGAGAGCCGTAGACTAGCACCATGCTTCCTCCGACACATGCGCAGTTGCCAGCTGCTTCTTTTCACCTGATAGCGGGGAGCTTCACCGGCAGGACGTAGCACGTGGGAGGATCACGCTAATAGCACCAGTTCCCTTCCGTCCCGAACAGGCGCCCCGGCCCGCTGCCTCGCAAGTTTAATCAGCACTAGGGATGAAATGGTAAACCGTGATAATGATAAACCTCAATGAAATTCCTTCCTGACGATAATTCAAATGTTCATTATCATTAAAACCGTATTACTGTGATTACAGCAGTTTGAAAAAGAAATACTGTTCATCAACCAAAGTTAGCAACAGTCTCCCAGACGCAGACACTCAGCCTTGGTGAAATGATTTCAGTGAGTGTATAACATTCAGCACATTTTAACAATACCGTGATGATACTGATAACCGTGATAATTTTGGTCACTATAATTATGACATGAAATCTTCATACCTCTTCATCTCTAATCAGCACCTACATCAAGTAACACTTTAGGAGGGCGGTGAGATGCTAATGTTTAGCATTTGCTCCATTTGATATAAGATGTTCTCCAGTGAAACTCAGTTACTTGGGTTCAGGATTCTACAATGTACCAGAATTGTTTAGGAAGCTGTCAAAAACAAATTGCAACCTGTAGATAGGAAATTGAATTTGCTACTTTTGCATTTTTGAAATGTTTCGGTTGTATTGTTTGCAGCCCTAACCAAACCTATTCTGAGAGCATCTAACGTGTGTGTGTGTGTGTGTGTGTGTGTAGCCGTTGCAGACCAAGCTAGCAGTGCTAAAAAAGTAGTGATGTGCAGGCTTAGCTATCAGCAGTGGATCAGACGGTGTCACGCATGGTTCCATGTCTTTAACTGAGATGTTATCAGACGCCAGCGCTTCCGCTCGCCTCAGGGCTTCTAAGAAATCCACTGATGAGACCACAAGCGAGGAGGTCTGACCCACAACGGCCCTGTGGGGCAGAGGAGGGGAGGGGAGGGGAGGGGAGGGGAGGGCAGAGGGAATGAAGGAAACACAGGCAGAAGAGGGGCTGTGGGAGATAATTGGCCGAAGAATGACGGAGAAACCATCAGCAGAAACTATAAAGCAGGAAGAGACATCACTCACGTCACAGTATTAGAGTTTTGCATTTGGGCCAATTCTATGGAAGTGCATGCGCATGGTAAATCCCACTATAAACCTTCATACCTGTGCCGTTTCAACCCCCCCCACCCTTCCCCCCCAATTTTAATTACCGGTATACGAACAAAACAAACGAACAAGCTCAGACACAGGAAAGGAAAAGAAAGAAAAGCATACATATAATATCGACAAATATTATAATGTGGTGCTACCATCCATATAGGGTGCTTATGTGCTTGTGAGAGATGTTGTGCAAAGGTCCCACGCAAGAGGTGCGTTTCACCTTTGAGTGACTGAAAAATGTCATCAGTCAGTCATGCTGTGACGTGAGTGATGTCTTATCCTTCTTTGTTAAGGCTCCTTGGGAGAAACAAAGAAGAAAGACGGGAAGTAGGGAGAAATGGGGGCAGAAGTGTGGGGGAACGGCAGCTGGTGATATGGCGGCCTCAGAAGGTCCCGGGTTCGATTCCCGTCAGGGACGCTGTTGCGCAGAGGGCGTGTCCCCCCCCCCCCCCCCATGTCTTCGGTGCCTGGTGCCCAGGTGGGCTATCTCTTCAAAAAGGGTCTTTCTGTGTGGAGTTTGCATGTTCTCCCCATGCTCCCCCATATATGAACTCTCCATTAAAAACATTTGAGAAGATCGCCGCCTGACCAGCGACAACGACAGAAGATGGTCTCCAGGTGCTGTACGCTGAAAGCTGCCTACTGCTCCTGGCTGCCCCCCGGAGGAAAGGACATGCCTTGTCTGGGTTAAACAAGCAGAGACTGTATTTCACCAGCCACCGTCAGCATGGCTGTGTGTGTGGCTGCAATGATGCATGTGTTGTGGGTGTCTGTGACAAATAAAGACAGGTTTGTCTGTCCGCGTCCGGTTGTTGTTGTTGTCCTAAGCATGACGAGAAACACAGTCTCACACACACACACACACACACACACACACTGTGTGTGAGAAACACAGTCTCACACACACAGTGTGTGTGTGTGAGACTGTGTTTCTCACACACAGTGTGTGTGTGTGAGGCGTGTGACTCACCTACGTATCTGCGTATTAGGCCACACACAGCAAAGCCTGAAATCTCACTTAACTGGAGAATCTCACCTACACACACACACACACACACACACACACACACACACACCTCTTGATTGTGTGAGTGTTTGAACACGCATGCACATCTGTGTATTTTTTCCAAAGCAGCAATGATTAGAGATGTGTGTGTGTGTTTACCCCAATGTACCCTTGTTCTTGTTATTGGAGGAATGTTGATTATAGGCCAGATTTAGCTAGCCGTAGGAGAATATCAGCCAAAACAAGTGTGTGCTTGTAGGCGCCACTTTGCAGTTGTGATTCATTAGTGTGTGTGTGTGTGCGTGTGTGTGTGTGTGTGTGTGCGTGTGTGTCTGTGCGTGTGCGTGCGTGCGTGCGTGAGTGCGTGCGTGGCCGAGAGGGGAGTCATTAAGCCTGAGAGGAAGTGGAAGGTTGAAGTGAAAGTAAGAGCCTTCTCTCTTGTCTCACTCACTCACTATACACTCATGGAGCCGCCAAATAGACAGCATTGGGAGGGTTACTTTTAAAATGTATTCCACTACAGATGACTGAATACATGCCCTAAAATGTCATTTGTAAGTTTGTAAAATTAACGTAAAGTTTAGACCCCCCTGAATTAGCCCACCAAAGAATTCACTTGGCTTCAAATAATTCACATCCAATTAGGGTGACTGAAGGAGTCAATGACGTCCGGCCGCCGTCCCTAAACGTTCTCATGCATTTATTCACTATTCAGAATCAATCAGAAAGCTATCAGGAGAGGGAGTGACTCATTCACAAAGTGCTTGCAGAGTTCAGCGAGAGTCGTCTGCATTCACAGAGCTGGAACAGAGTCGAGCTTGAATTGGCTGAATTGTATTGATTTGAGTCAGCCAAGTCGTGAATGAAGGAATGCTGCATTCAGCCTGGCTAAGGCTGTGTTTGAGAGCCTCAATAACGAGTTGAAATCAGTCTGGAGTGACTTGGTAGCTGAGAAACTATGATTTAACTGTTTACTATTGATGAATGTTCTGTATGCGAGTACTTAATGTAATGTATACTGTGCAATATCTCTCTTTCTGTCTGTCTGTCTACTAGAGATGCGCGGATGAGCTTTTATGCCATCCTAATCCGCGTGTCTGCATGAACCATCCGCCCACCATAAATCCACGCAAATTATTTCCTGCTATTTATAGATCTGCGCCCGCCGTGCACCTGACCTTTCACAACGCTATAAAAGGAGCGAGTCTCGCAGGGAAGAGGGGAGGCGAACTTACGGTTTCTGCAGCCGTCTGTGCGATCGATGCAGTGCCATGCATCACTACTGTCTGTCTGTCTATCTATCTCTATATATCTCTATCTTATCTATCTATCTATCTATCTATCTATCTATCTATCTATCTATCTATCTATCTATCTAACTAATCTATCTAGGACTTGGGGTGTGTGAGTAGAGGCGAAGTTGCATAGAGATTGAGAATTTTTGTTGATGTCAGACAGTCCGGTCCGCTGTGTGCCTTTGTCTTCCTATGGGTTGAGCGGTGCCACCAAACCATGTGACAGCGATACCCTTGGCGTCCCTTGGCACTGCTCGAATTTGCCACCATGCGCTGCACTCACAGTTCAAATGATTTCAACTTTGACCTAATTACCGGACACTGACCTTTCATGAGCGCAACCAATCTCGCCTAGCAACAGCCGCTGCTGCTGCTCTCCGCTCGACCTCACGGTGAGAGAAGAGAAGATCGCTTATTCGCCTTTTTCACTTCCCACCCAATTCACCCATTTTGTGTCTAAAAGGCAGGTGCAAGCAAGACATTAATGAGGGTTTCCAACTTCCAATCCATTTGGGTGATCCAGTGCCCACACCCTAATTAATGTCTTGCTTGCACCTGTGTTACTTCCTGCCTTTTAGACACAAAATGGGTGAATTGGGTGGGAAGTGAAAAAGCTTAAAGTCGAAGTGAACCGGAAGGGAATGCAATAGCGCGAGCGTCGGAGACTGGAAACAAATCTGGTCTGAGATGACAGGCTTGAGAGGCGGACCGTATATGGTGTCGATGATTTGATTTGAAAATTCTGGGGACTGGCTTTGGCATTGGCCAATCCTGGCGTGTTCCACCCCCAAATCGAGTGGGATTCAGCGTGTTGTCGTGCTACGCGAGTGGGATCCCCCTCTCCTCCTCTCCTCTCCTCCTCTCCTCTTCCCTCCTCCCCTCTCCTCTCCTCTGTCTCCTCCTCCCCTCTCCTCCTCTCCTCTCCTCTGTCTCCTCCCCTCTCCTGTCCTCTCCTCCTCTCTCCTCTCCTCTCCTCTCAGTCTCCTTTCCTCTCTTCTCAGTCTCCTCTCCTCTGTCTCCTCTCCTCAGTCTCCTCTCCTCTGTCTCCTCCCCTCTCCTGTCCTCTCCTCCTCTCTCCTCTCCTCTCCTCTCCTCTCAGTCTCCTTTCCTCTCTTCTCAGTCTCCTCTCCTCTGTCTCCTCTCCTCAGTCTCCTCTCCCCTGTCTCCTCCTCTCTCCTCTCTTCTCAGTCTCCTCTCTTCTCTCTTCTCCTCTCCTCTCAGTCTCCTTTCCTCTCTTCTCAGTCTCCTCTCCCCTGTCTCCTCTCCTCTGTCTCCTCTCCCCTGTCTCCTCCTCTCTCCTCTCCTCTCTGTCTCCTCTTCTCCTTTTCTCTCTGTCATTATGTCTCTGTTCCCCTATAGTTGAGCATGTCTTTGACAGGCCAGGGTCTGTGTTGGAAGGCTAATGACAGACTACAGAGCGCACAGACATGCTTTGTATTATTAGTCACCGGTAGAAAGCCTGACAGACGGATGGATGCTGGTTAATGGAGCCCTGAAAGATACTGTGAAGTACTGGGAACAGCTTCCGCTTTTACAACTTTTATATACTAAACTGTGACAGTGTGCTATCAGCTTCAACACTTCTTGCATATTAAGCTGTTAATTTAACACAGACCCCAGAGATTTGCTTTCCACTCCAGTACTGACTTGAGGGGGAAAAGTATTTTTCGACAGTCCAACATTTAGTTTCCATAGGATTCTCTCTTTCTTGTTTGCAATACTCTTCTTCGCCCTTTAATTGCAGCCGTGCACAATTCCTTCTTGCACTGTCAGACTCAGTCTGTCCCGACCTGCCTCTCTGTTCCCAGACCACAGGAAATGGCCGGAGAGTGGCCGCCTGGCCGGCCCTTGTTTCTGCGGGTCTCAAGAATAGCAGCATTGTGTTGAGTTGGAGCCTGCATTGTTGTGGGAAAGTACGACTGAGCTAGCAGCACATACTCTCACCAAAACTCTCACACATTCTGCACAGAAATGCATGCGCGCGCGTGCATGTACACACACACACGCACACGCACACGCACACACACTAGGGCTGTCAATCTCCCTCTATAATCAAATTCGAATTTCAGTGCTTTATACATTTTAATATTCGAATTATATTCGAATATTAAAATTAATTTTTAATTGAATTAAAAAAAAAAAAAAAAAAAAAATTTTGGTCTGAGTGAATTGTTGTCTTCTCTTATGTTGTGTTCTGATTCTAAATATAGCTGAATCTTTGGGTTTGACCAAGTAAAACTTTTTCTAAGCATTTTACCAAATGTAGATGGAAAAGTGAATGGTGGATGAATATTCAAAATAATATTAGGCTTATCACAAATAGTCCAGCAATGATGTTTATTTAAGAAAACATGTTCCTTGTACAATGTACATACATTCATTGCATTAGAAAATAGGTCAGATAACCAGAGCTTAGTTAATATTCATCAGTGATGTATTGGTGCTGTCTGAAATGCTAAAATAAAATAATTGATAATAAAAAAAGACACAGCCTTTGTTTGAGCTCCTTATCAATAAACAAATAAGTAAACTTTGCCAAAACAACAATGAGCCATGAACAACAAAAAAATCTGTCACGTATTGCACTTAAGAGCTACATGTTTACATTCAGTATAGCAGCTTCAACAGTCAACTTCAGTTAACAATGAATGAACATACATTTTAAGAGCTACAGGTAGGTTTACATCAGTATAGCAGCTTCAACAGTCAACTTCAGTTAACACTCTTTTCTTCAAGTATGTTGTCAGAACTTGTCACTGTTCTAGTGTTCTAAAAAAAAAAAAAAAAAAAAAAATTTTTTTTTTTAAATAAATAAAAAAATATTCGTTTTTAAAAAATAATAATAATCGAATTTCGTTCATAATTATTAAATTCGAATAATATTCGAATATCAAAATTCGTTTCAACAGCCCTAACACACACACACACACACACACACACACACACACACACACACACACACACACACACACACACACAGATGCATGCACGTCTTTAAAAAAATCAACTGTCTTCAATTGCATCTTCACTATTTTATAGCTTTTACTCTCTTATTTGATTTTATTAGTGGGCTAGTTGCAATTATACAGATTCAGAACTATTGACTCTGTTGTTGGTGTTTATGTAAGCAGCTCAGGATAAGACCTTCAGCTGCAGTAAATGCCTGATCTAGAGGCATAGATGTAAAAATATATGCCTATAGCTTATGCAGTGTCGATATATTCACATATCAATGTTTTTCTTTGTTACTGTTAGTAGGCACTGCACTGGTATAACAGATAAGCACATTCAAGCCAAAAACTGCTTTAACACCTCATGCTTGGCTATTCTCAGCTTCTTTTGCTACATTATAAAATTATGCCTTTCATTCCCACCTCTTGTTGGATCAAAAACACTCTTCAAGATTTCTTTAACTAAAGAAAGTCACAAAGTTGCCGTCCTAGACACATTTTCCTTTGCTGATCCCATGCTATTCTGTGCTAATTCTTTGTCTTTGAGAATAGGCTATAGAGGGCTATGCCTTATTGTTTCTAATGACCTTGAATAAGCATTTGCCTCCTTGAGTTGAGTCAGTTTGTTTTATTGATGCAGAAAATACTCTTGTCTGCGATATTAGTTTTACTGATGCGTTCAGCAGAGACGCTGGTCTAGACTAGCTTATTTGCAATTTATCTACTTGTGTAGCCTCTTCCTTGTTTCCCCCTGAATCAGCTGATCCTTTCCTCAGGCGATGGAAAGTAAGGCCAGGGTTATCTCATGTTTCAGCACCACTTCCTCCTTTACAATATGTTCTTCAATTATGTAAGCGTCTCGCTTTCTGCTCTGTTCATTATCAAAGCTCTTTCACATCTCACTTCACACAAACAGGAACACAGAGCCTCAGCCAATCCCAGGGCTCCAACCGCCCAAACCTTTTCATGTCGGCCTCTTCTTTCATGTCTTTTAGGATCAATCCGTTCATAAATAAATCAACACTTTATGCTGCATCATGGATCTGTTTTTTAGGTTACGCCGTCGTTTGCTTGACGCACGGCACAGCAGCTTGATGCATTAAAAGTATGAATCATGAACAAAAGGTCACATAGAAGAAGGTCACATGGACAAGATAATGATCTTCTTTCAGTCTTTTCAGTCAACAAACTGCTATGTTGGCTAACAGTGGAATGGACTGTTTTGCCTGTTATATCTGTGTGGTAACTGCATGGGAGGAAATTCTAATAACAGGGTTAGCATAGACTAGCATGATGATTCCGTGTGAGCTTGCAGCGTGTGTGTGTGTGTGTGTGTGTGTGTGTGTGTGTGTGTGTGTGTGTGTGTGTGCGCGCGCGTGTGCGTGTGCGCGCGTGCGCTGGTCGCTGCTTGCCAGGGCAGGGCTTCCTGTTCCTGTGATCGCTGGCCACCAGACCGAGCAGAGCAGAAATCCTCTGGTCTCTGTTGGTTCCTCTCTGCCACCTGGACTCTCACCCTGAGCCTGGCACCATCTCTCCTCCTCTCACCTTCCTCCCGCTCTGTTTGTCTGACTTCCTGCCTCGCTCCTGCTCATTCTCTCTCCTTTACTGTTGACCCCCCCTCTCTCTCTCTCTCTCTCTCTCTCTCTCTCTCTCTCTCTCTCTCTCCCTTCTCTCTCTGTCTCTCTCTCTCTCTCTCTCCCCCTTCTCTCTCTCTCTCTCTCTCTCTCTCTCTCTCTCCCTTCTCTCTCTCTCTGTCTCTGTCTCTCTCTCTCTCTCCCCCTTCTCTCTCTCTCTCTCTGTCTCTCTCTCTCTCTCTCCCTTCTCTCTCTCTCTCTCTCTCTCTCTCTCTGTCTCTCTCTCTCTCTCCCCCTTCTCTCTCTCTGTGTCTCTCTCTCTCTCTCTCTCTCTCTCTCATTGTGTGTTGTGTGTCTGGCTTTTGGCCTCTCTGCACTTCCTTTTCTTGTTTCATCCCTTCATGCATGCAGGACTGTGGTTGCAATCGTTTTCTCGTCCCTCGTCTCCGAGGGTGGATATTACCTACAACCTCACGATACGATACCTATCACAATACAGACGCGACGACACGATATGGTGCGTATCGTGATACATGTTGATTTTGAATAATGACCATGTCCTAGTCCTCCTACACAAAATTTACTACAACAGCTGTTCTTTCTTATTCTGTATATAACAGCAAAGGCAAAACCTTAAAGCCCCCATCCAGTGAGTGTATTTTGTCATTTTTAAGATGCTAGGAATACTAGGAATCCTATTCCTAGGCTCGCCTGCTACGCCGGCTCACTATCCCCCGTCCTGCAGCTCACCTGCTACGCTGGCTCACTATCCCCCGTCCTGCAGCTCGCCGAGCTGGCCCTACAGCTCGCATTCGCAGCTCGGCCGCTGCGCGGCCTTGCCTGCAGCTGGGCTGCTGTGTGTGGCCAATGAGACCAGCATCACTAATGATGTCAGATTTATGACATCACTGATGAGGTCATCGTGCATTCCTTTATAACTGGGAACTGGTAATCTTACGACTTCAAAGGTCATGAGCTGGGACGGTGACGTCACCAGAGCTGGTATTTCCCATTCCAAACTCGTAGGAGCCTCAGCACCCCCGACCTCAAAAATCCAAGATGGCTGCGCCGCACAACAACAGTAGTTATAATCGTAGTAATGTTGTTTAGCACTTCTGTTTTGTTTGTGTCTCATTAAATCAGCTGTACACACAGCACTGCCTAACTTCTATCTGTGTGGACATGTTGCTGCAGTGTTTGTATGCGCAAAATGCAGCGAAATGCCATGTTATCAACTGTTATTGCTAACAATGGCTAGCGACTGGATCTTTTGCGATAAAGGAACGCACGATCACAGTGGGATTTATGACATCACTAATGATGTCACAGTGGGATTTCATCAGTGGGATTTAGGAGGGATTTATGCCATCACTGATGATGTCACAGTGGGATTTATGACATCACTGATGTCACAGGATTTATGACATCACGGATGATGTCACAGGATTTATGACATCACAGTGGGACAATCACAGTGCAACAGAGAAACAAACAAACAGACAGAGCCCCAGCTTCCATTTCTATACTGATGATGATTCCATGTGTTAGTGAGTCATGTGACCTGGTCTGTTGATTAGCCACACTGTTCGCCAGTACAGTACATATATATATATATATATATATATATATATATATATATATATATATATATATATATATTGACAAATAGCCTAATTTTAAAAGTTAAAAAAACTAAGCTGTTGCTAAAAACAGGTGATGACGTCAGACATAATAATGGTCTGATGACGTATGATAGACAGTAAATACAGTATATATTTATATACAGTAAATACCTAGCATTAGCCTCTGGCGTTAGCTAGTTGTTAGCTGTTAGCTACATTAGTTATGTGGGTGTAAAATACCACTGTTGGATGCAGATGCTTATTCGAGATGGGATGGCCGCTACCAAGAGCCGTCCCTAGGCCTCAGATCCGGCCAGTTCCCTCGAACTATCCCTGGATGACGTTTCGGGGATTATGTGTGTTATGGGTACACGGGACCTCCATCATACTCTTAACGAGTGTGCCTGAGACAATGCATGCTAGTGAATTCGGACTGATTCCGGCACGGAACTGGCATCTCCAGAACATGGCCCATGACCCGGTCATGCCAGGCTGCCTTACAACCAGCCAGGTCCTGCCGGATCTCTGTAATAACCACTGAAGGACCAATTTGATATAACTCATAACTAGTTCGAGTCATGCTCTTTCCATAAAGCCCACCAGCTTTGATATCTGTTGCCCAGTTGTTGATATTCTAACAATATTGTGGCTTCTAAACATACATGGGCAACATACGGCCCGCGGGCCGTATGCGGCTGTGTGGCCCGCGATGGAATTGCATTTTTTTTTTTTTTTTTTTTTACAGTGCACTTGAACGCAACATGCAATATACCCGCTGAATAAGTGTCCAAATGTTCATGTCATTCTGGGCAATACTCTTCTGTTATAGCATTTCAGTCTGGAATATGGAATATCTTTCAATAATATTTATGACTAAAAGGCTAAAAGTAATCTCATGTGTAAGAAATGACTGTTCTACATTGAAGTAGACATTTAAATAATTAACTTGTTGGTTTTGGATTTATTTAGCTTCAAGAGTGCATTTTTGTTCTTGTGTGACCCTCAACACAGGCTTTGAGAATCCCGGGCCACTTACTGATACTTATGCTTAAATTAACCCACTCATATTCTGGTTTATTTCAAGAAAAACATTTTGGCTAGTGGAAACTCTAATTGGCTGGTAACTTTAAAATCTAGCAGCCATATTGGCAGGTGGTGAAAAAAGTTAATTTCAAGCCCTGCAGGGAGAGCAGGTGGTGACATAGTGAGTGAGGAAAAGGATCAAATATTGGTGGTTAAGACTGAATAATGACATCACAATTGTTAATTTAAAATGAGTTATTCCTCTAAGCCTGGCTTCAAATGCCCCAAATTTCTCGCGCTGGCGCCGTTCAGCCCTCAGCAAAATCTGGTAGCGAGGACATTTTTTTGTGGCCCTCTCTATCATCAAAGTTGCCCATCCATGGGTTACGGCATGACAATATTTGTTCGGCCCCCGGCAACAATCTGGGTTTCTCATGTGGCCCCCCATGAAAAATAGTTGCCCACCCCTGTTCTAAACTTTTTACGGAGTGGGGGAGACAGTAATGGCGGCATACTGCTTCCGGTATTAAGTGGCATCTGCATGGATGCGCGCATCGGGATACGTCATGATATACAGTATTACCATATCGATCTTTTTAGCACAGCCCTACTCTGCCGCCCCCACACACACACACACACACACACACACACACACACACACACACACACACACACACACACACACACACACACACACACACACACACACACACACACACACACACCACTGCTTTGTAAATGTATCCAAGCTCTGTGATTCATTCAGTGATTCAGAGTGAAAATTCAAAGGTGGTAACAAAATCTGTTTTTCATCCCAACTTCTGTTGCACACATGTTGCTGCCTGTTTTATTTGTCCCTCTTTTACTGGAAAGACGGTGTTTGTTGTCTCAAAGAGCCTTGATGCCATGCAGACTAATTGAGTCGTAAGCAATAGATTGGATCCGGCTGATCTTGGTAATAAGCCCAGTGCTATATAAAGTTCAGAAGGATGTGGGTTATTGGAAGAGATATCACCGAGGCCCATGTCTTTGCTTGTGCTCTGATTAAGAGTTAATTGCATTTTGTGAATTGAGGATGATTAAGAGCACATCCTCTTTTATTTGCAATTAACAAACAAAAGGCGCATGTAGGTGAGCGGACAGACACACATCTCTCTCTTTCTCTCAGGGTGTGTGAGAAGAAATGCTGTAAGCGGCCACCTAACTGCCAGTTGTGTATGTGTAAATGAGATGAAGACTCAGGAGAATCTCTTTAGAGTTTGTGTGTATCTGTGGCTTTGAACAAGCGCTGTGCCCAACTGGGGATAACAGGCAGCACTTAGTGGTGTGAGAGAGATGATACCAGCGTCTGAGATATAAATAGGACCACCCTGCTGCAGGCCTTTCACTAGCAACACTGAACATTCTCTATCCACTGTGTGTGTGTGTTTTTAGTCACTGCAGTGTGTTTTAGTCTCTACTGTCACTGTCGTATGTTTTAGTCTCTACTGTCACTGTCATGTGTTTTAGTCTCTACTGTCACTGTCGTATGTTTTAGTCTCTACTGTCACTGTCGTATGTTTTAGTCTCTACTGTCACTGTCATGTGTTTTAGTCTCTACTGTCACTGTCGTATGTTTTAGTCTCTAGTGTCACTGTCATGTGTTTTAGTCTCTACTGTCACTGTCGTATGTTTTAGTCTCTACTGTCACTGTCGTATGTTTTAGTCTCTAGTGTCACTGTCATGTGTTTTAGTCTCTACTGTCACTGTCGTATGTTTTAGTCTCTACTGTCACTGTCATGTGTTTTAGTCTCTACTGTCACTGTCATGTGTTTTAGTCTCTACTGTCACTGTCGTATGTTTTAGTCTCTACTGTCACTGTCATGTGTTTTAGTCTCTACTGTCACTGTCATGTGTTTTAGTCTCTAGTGTCTCTGTCATGTGTTTTAGTCTCTACTGTCACTGTCATGTGTTTTAGTCTCTACTGTCACTGTCATGTGTTTTAGTCTCTACTGTCACTGTCGTATGTTTTAGTCTCTAGTGTCACTGTCATGTGTTTTAGTCTCTACTGTCACTGTCATGTGTTTTAGTCTCTACTGTCACTGTCATGTGTTTTAGTCTCTACTGTCACTGTCGTATGTTTTAGTCTCTAGTGTCACTGTCATGTGTTTTAGTCTCTACTGTCACTGTCGTATGTTTTAGTCTCTACTGTCACTGTCGTATGTTTTAGTCTCTAGTGTCACTGTCATGTGTTTTAGTCTCTACTGTCACTGTCATGTGTTTTAGTCTCTGCTGTCACTGTCGTATGTTTTAGTCTCTACTGTCACTGTCATGTGTTTTAGTCTCTACTGTCACTGTCATGTGTTTTAGTCTCTACTGTCACTGTCGTATGTTTTAGTCTCTACTGTCACTGTCATGTGTTTTAGTCTCTACTGTCACTGTCATGTGTTTTAGTCTCTACTGTCACTGTCATGTGTTTTAGTCTCTACTGTCACTGTCGTATGTTTTAGTCTCTACTGTCACTGTCATGTGTTTTAGTCTCTACTGTCACTGTCATGTGTTTTAGTCTCTACTGTCACTGTCATGTGTTTTAGTCTCTACTGTCACTGTCGTATGTTTTAGTCTCTACTGTCACTGTCATGTGTTTTAGTCTCTACTGTCACTGTCGTATGTTTTAGTCTCTAGTGTCACTGTCATGTGTTTTAGTCTCTACTGTCACTGTCATGTGTTTTAGTCTCTACTGTCACTGTCATGTGTTTTAGTCTCTACTGTCACTGTCATGTGTTTTAGTCTCTACTGTCACTGTCATGTGTTTTAGTCTCTACTGTCACTGTCGTATGTTTTAGTCTCTACTGTCACTGTCGTATGTTTTAGTCTCTGCTGTCACTGTCATGTGTTTTATTCTCTGCTGTCACTGTCGTATGTTTTAGTCTCTACTGTCACTGTCGTATGTTTTAGTCTCTGCTGTCACTGTCATGTGTTTTAGTCTCTGCTGTCACTGTCGTATGTTTTAGTCTCTACTGTCACTGTCATGTGTTTTAGTCTCTGCTGTCATTCAACAGGAATACCTAACTGTGTGTGTGGGACAATTAGCTCTGATGTTTGTATTGGCATGTGTGGCTGTGTGCGCATTTTGAAGGCAATGCCGCTTGCAAGGATCTGTGGTTTGGCTCCACAGCACAGCTATAGGGTTGTGTTTACTGGCCTCTATAGGAGGTAGATGCTTCCTCATGGGCTTTTTCAGCCATCTTCCTGTTTTTAACAGCAGCCTACTTTAATTAAAGTTGAGTAGAAAAAGACAGGAGAATGAAGGGGGTGGGGGGGTCATGCCATATGACACGGTGTGACCACCACTCACCAGATTTGAACCCACAACATCGCAAGTTCATGTCAAGCACCTTAGCCCACTGATCCCCCGAGGTGTCCCAGGGTTGAGTCGTGGCTGAGTCTTGCTGATAATAAACTGTGTGAGCTCAGCTGACACGCGACCATGACCAGAGCGCTCGATACCACAGTGATTACTCAGGGTGACAAGATCATTCATGTGTGTCTTTCTCATATCCTGTTTCCTTGCTGTTTGATTAAAATCGGTTTCAGGCTGTCTCCAGCAATACAAGCACGTAATTCGTGATAAGCTGCGACCAACTTGGCGCTTCGAGAAGGCGTTTTTGTCTGCGGTGGTTTTGGCGTACAGTGCTCGGCTCTGTAGCGCCTGCCGGAGGGGAGGAGTTCAAACAGATCATGGCCAGGCTGAGATGGGTCAGTGATGATCTTCATCTTGCCTGCCCTATTCTTGACTCTGGAGGAGTCAGGAACCTGAACTCCTGGCTCAATACAAAGGTTACTTTAGGTTATATATGATTTTTTAGGCACAGAGCAACAAACTAGGCTACAGAGCAGTCACACCCAGAGAAAAAAAGGTAGGCTCAAATACAGCCTAAAACATACGACAGAAAATCACAATAATATAATAGAATATTTACGCAAGAAACTGCGCTAAAAATAAACAAGGTTCCCTTCCGGCTCCCCCGCTATGCTCGTTGGAGACACACACACACACACACACACACACACACACACACACACACACACACACACACACACACACACACACACACACACACACACACACACACACACACACACATACATACACATACATATACACACACACACACACACACACACACACACACACACACACACACACACACACATACACATAATATTGTGGCAAGTATCACAATATTTAAATATCACAATATTTGATAAAATCACCCACCGGCTGCTCCCGCCGCCCAACCTAGCTATCTCCACAAGTAGATTTGAATTGTGTGGGAAACACTGCAGGCACACATTCACTGTTCATTTGCTAATATAAACTAAGTGCTTTCACAGTCATTGGGATGGTGGGACATTATCAACAGTGGCATGTGATTGATTGCTGACATGCACTGCTGCTCGGAAGTTGAACTGTATTTTTTTCTTGCCAACAAACTCCACTCAACTGTGGACATCAGCCATGTTGTCTCAGTTGCTCAGCACAAAACAAATAGACTTACGGGTAATTTCTGCAATTGCTTGTGCTGTTGATGCTGCAGGAATCCAGATCGCAATTTGCTATAAAGCGCATGGGAGAGACAAAGATGGCAGCCAGTCAGTGTGTGTCACATACTGAAGAATGGAGTTGTTGAGGAAGAAGAGGAGAAGGGATGAGCAAGGTGATTGTTCTACACATACAATGTTGTTACAACAGTGGTGTAGAACAGGGGTTCCCAAACTCAAGGATGCCACGGCCCACTTTGAAATCTGAAAATCTTCCAGGGCCCCACCCAACCCTTAATCACAACTCTGATCAACACACAAGACTAAGATGATGTATTTCCCTATATGTTTTTATTTTTTATATATTTTATTTCATTAACAGAGCATGTGAATTTGGGCATAAGGGAAATTAATAATCCATCCACATACAAAAACATTTCTGCAAAATAGCCAAAAGCACCTTCTTTACACAGCTTTTCAGGAGGCTAAGCCGTAGCGTTTGTGGATTTCTCCCTCACGAGAGAGCCAGGCTGGGGTGCTAACCCATCCCGTACCGGGTGCCGTCTCTCCGACTGTCAACTGTCTCTCCAGCTTGTCACCAAACTATACTTGTTTGTCACCTAGACTATTCCTAAGTGTCACTGGCCAGGGGAGCCAGAATAATACAGTTCAAAATACATACTACAGCATGCGCTGGGACGCGTCATCAGTGATGTTACCTGGGGTCGTAAGGTGTTTCGGGTCTGTCCTACATCATACACCCTCGCCCAGTAGACCCAGCCGAGGCCGATTAAGACCCCGACCCTCGTCCCAGAAGACACATAACAGATTGAAATATTCATAACTTTTGATCTGAGAGAGCTACTGTATCTCAGTCGTTCAAAAAGTTATGGGGAGAGTTTCTAATTTATGGAAATATAAAAAAATGAAAATGACAAATTCCCACCATGTGAAGGGTTTTTGCAGGCCTACACACTTGAGTGGCTTTTAAACATGAAGTCTGGATCATGTCTGGCTAACCAGAGCAGGATATTTTCCGGTTTTAACTTTTTAAACATGAGGGGTCTTTGTTTAGAAACAGCTGGAAATGGTCAGTATTCTCTCTGCCAGTGGGCGGGGGGAGGGGTGCGGGAGCATGCACGTTATTCCCTACAAGGCAAATAGTTGTCGTGTCGTGTGAGTTGTCGTCGGCGCTGTGCTAAATTGAAACAGCTTTAGCGAATCTTTAACCAAACTCCATTCAAAAACATGCCGTTTTAACGGAGTCCATTCCGACCACGAGGGGTGGCAATGTGCCAAAAATGAGCGCTTCCGCCTTTGTTACATAAAACCGCCCAGTCAAAATAGTGGTCAGACCGTTGTCAATCACTGTGGGTGATTTATTTTACAAGTGGCATTCAAGTCATATCTGACTAGTTTTCAATGTATTTCTCCCCACAAAAGTTAGGCTTTTTCTGACATGGGAGCAAGCAAGCAGCGCAGCATACCGGACCTGCCTGCCTGCATAGCTGAAGCGCGTGGGGGTCCCTCTACCAAACAATTCAAGCCGTTTTTGCAGCACTTGAGGAAACCGTGAGTTTGCTCGTTTAATTCGTTGATATAAGCGATTGCCCGAACGATTCATTAATTAATAAACTACGTGAACGTGAAGTGCCACCACCCGCCCACATAACAGCTACATGATCATGAGCTGCCAGAGTTAAACAGCAGCCGCTTTTGCGCTAATGTGGATCCTACACCGGGGACCGAGATGAATATGATACGGACTCGCGGGAGTGCGCGTAGGCCGGCTAATTGTTGTTTAACATGCAGGCCAACCGGCTAGGAGCTGGTTATAATACGGATTCCACTGCATGTTAAGAAGTGGCTATACATACTACATACTGTATATATAGAAGTCCAGGGGGAGAGGAAGGGGAACAGGGAGAGGAGACTCAAAACTTTATTTGGAGCTTTCTGCTTCTCTTGAAACTTGCATGTGATTAGGCTTCTCTATCAAGGTGAAAGGAAAGGAAGCCTGAATTGAAACGCATGGGGCGATCCTCATACGAGAAGATGAAGAGGATGAAAAGAAAGAGAAAACCATGGGAACAGACACAGCCAAGGCCCCAGAGGGATACAGAGAGAGGAAGTGTGTGTGTGTGTGTGTGTGTGTGTGTGTGTGTGTGTGTGTGTGTGTGTGTGTGTGTGTGTGTGTGTGTGTGTGTGTGTGTGTGTGTGTGTGTGTGTGTGTGTGTGTGTGTGTGTGTGTGTGCGCGTCGGTGTGCATGTGTGTGTGCGCGCGCGTCAGTGTGCATGTGTGTGTGTGTGTGTGTGTGTGCGCGCGCATCGGTGTGCATGTGTGTGTGTGCGATGCGCGCGCGTGCGTGTGTGTGCGCGTGTGTGGCCTACCCAGCCAGCCAGTGCTGAGTCACGGCTGGGCTGGCCAGGCAGATAGAAACAGGCTTCTGGGGGGCCAGCTGGAGGGGCGCGAGGGGGCACGCTCTGAGCATGCTCTAAAAAGCACAGGAAAGGCCATTAGTTGTTGTGACAGGAACACATCCAGGAACTTAAGTGACGCAACATTTCACCGTGCCAAGTTCTCACTGCCTCATTGACGTACGTGTCCCCTGGCATGTCTTATGATACCAATAAGAAAGTATGGGTTTGCCCGTCGCGTGACACACGAGCAAGAATGTAGGACCTTTCCTCCCTGAATGTAGGCATGTGTGTGATACGGAGAGAGAGAGAGAGGCATGTGTGTGATAGGGAGAGAGAGAGGGAGAGAGATGTTAGCGGAGAGATAACGAGACATGTTGCTCCATGTTTGGCCCAACCACAAGCCCCCCTCACCCTCCACCCTCTTCCTCGTGGTTTTCTGTGATCTGTTGGACCACAGTCAGTGACCCCCCTCCCCCCCCCCCCCCCCCCCCCCCCCCACACACACACGTACTTCCGCTTTCTAGTATAGACCCTTTTCTGCTGCATTGGAGGAAGAGTGGTATGTAGGCACATGTTGACGTTTGAGTAACATAGTATAGGCTAAAGCCTTATAGCTGATCTCTTACTATGACGGTATTTTAACTGTTGTTGTTTAGCAGCTCATTTTAGAGAAGGTGCGAGCCGTGAGTGGAACAGTGTATGTGAAGAGATGATTTGGAGTTGTTATATAATGAGATGGTGATATCTTCAAAAACGTCTTCAGGTTCCTCAGCCTTGCCCAAATTTCATGAGTTCTTTGGTCCTGTTTTTTTGTCCTGTTTATATGTCTGACTTTGATCTTGTTTTGACTGTCCTGTCCTCTGTGCAGCACTTCCTATTACAATGTCTTTTAAAAAGTGATATAAATAAAGCATTAATCTACTACTTACTAATTAACTTACTCACAGCTCTGCACAACATTTTCCTGCTAGGAGGTGTTTTGCGATTATGTTAACCTGTTCACTGCTTTTGCTGAAATAATCATCCATTATTACTGTCCCAATGCAATTACAAACATCTATCATGCTGTATTTATTTAACCAGATAGATCCTATTGAGATTTGAAATATATTTTCCTTGGGAGACCTTAAGTACACTATAGTTTGTATTTCCCCAGGCTTCTTAATCAAATGTATTTAAATACATTTATATAACAAAGACATTCCCTGGTGTATAGATATATCATCATCATATAAAAGGGAGTGAGTGGGCTCTGTTTGTCTGTTTCAATTTTTGTCCCACATTGGATGATGTCATCATCAGTGAGTGACATCAGATGATGTCACAATGCCGATGACATCATCAGTGATATCATTATTGACCAATCTTATATAAGCGAGTGACATCACTGATCATCGGGCGAGGCGCTAGGAATCCAGTGCATTACTGGTCTCATAAAAGCACATTGTTAGAGGGATAAAACATTAAATATCCTTATATGAGGCAACCCTGAAGATAGCATTGTATTCATCCACTGACTGTCTGCATAAGCCAATAAGCTCAGCTCTTGCATCAGCTCAGGCCTGTTGTGGTTCTTTGAAAAAGTGTCCTCCCACTAATCTCCAATAACTGTGGGTTAAGTGCACTTAAGGTGAATAGTACATGAGGGAATGGCAGGAGAACGTTTGAGAAGATGAAGGTTTAGGGTAGAGCTCTCTCATTGAACAGTTTAGGAATGCATCCAGTTTCCTCATTTTCGTGGAACTACTGTATATGACTAACTCTTAAACCATTGGCTCATTTCTTTGTTACTCCAATCAATGGTATTATTTGTTAGTTAACCGTGGTGGACGCATACAAGCATGTGTGCTGCTGTAGGACAAGATTGGCATGTGCCATTAGGATCATTCTGATCAGTCTGAAATTGGCAGATCGGAACATTTTAGGACGTTTTCTATCCTATAAGCCGTTTGCTTTGGTCCAGATCAGAGGCCAAGTTATTGCTTATATGCGTTGATTCGGTAATGCTTGGCAAATTTTCAAACAAACCATCATTTCATCAACAAAAGCCACATGGGAGCAGTCATTTCCTTCACTTGTCAGAAATTTGGTGTGGGAAAGGACTTGAGCATGAGCATCTGTTGTATGTGGAGTGAGAATTCAACCATGATCCAACCTAACCTACAGTACTGCACAGGGCCTTCCTGTGGTACCGAGAAAATGTACCAAGACCACCCTCAGTAAAGTCTCACTCTCATTGTTTTGGACCGCACCCGAGTACAACTGTGGTATTATCATTTGCTCAAACGAACTGAGACTCTAGTGTTCTGAAATTCTGATTCCAATCCAAATGAATCGAAACTCCAACGGAATCGGAATTGTAATTTAGATTATGCTTATTGATTCCTAAACAAATTGTGTGTGCAGAACATACTTGAAATTCGAGTTCCCACCCAAACATATTAACTGGTGGACATGGACCCGTACAGAAAGTGTTACGGTAATTAAAAATTCTATACTTTTTTTTTAAACTGTTGATGTTGACAAAAGTTCATAACAGCGAAAAGCAATGTTATGAATATGATATATGACTGAATATAACTTGTGTGTAATGGTTAAAAAAATAATCTGTGAACTAAGCATGTGACCTGTTTTGAACCCGCCCCTCAAAGAAAAGAACCGGAATCAATAATCCGAACCCGAATCATTAAAATTGTTAACTAACATCGAGGGAACTTCTTGCACAGTGAGTGACCACTGAGAAAGAGGCAAATATGAGAAAATGGGAGACGGAGTCAAAGGCCATAGCAGTAATAATACTTATAATAATAATAATACTTATAATAATACTTAGCCCTGATATTCTGAATCTAAAGAAAGGAGAGGCGACAGTCAAACAGCTCACATATTTATACGTGCACACACACACACACACACACACACACACACACACACACACACACACACACACACACACACACACACACACACACACACACACACACAGCTGGACAGGCAGGCAGTGTGGTTGATTGAGAAATGTTCTAACCGTACTTCCTCAGTCAGGACTTCATTCAGTGTCTGTCTGACTGTCTTGTTTTCATTCATCTTAGCTACTTGCCTCTGTGTCATCCGTATCAGCGTGATTTGGAACTGATTTACAGTAATTGACTTTTATTGCCCTTCCATTACTCTTTCCAACTCTATTCATCTCCGTAACAGAATAAGACTTCCACAATTTTGACTTGAACGTACTGTATCTCCACTTTTATTTATTTATTTATTTTTCTGATTTCCCCCCCATTTTCTCCCCAATTGTACTTGGCCAATTCCCCCCGTATCTCCACTTTCATTGTTTTTGCGATTTATTTGATTTATGTTTTTTTCCCCCAACTGAATACTACTAGTCCATTGTTTCTTTTGGTGAACCGTGGCTGTCTGCATCTATTAAAATACTTTATGGCTGGTTGATTGCCAGAGATCCTTTGCAGTCCCATGTAATCCAATTTGGGCTGATTAACCTTGAGTACTGATAAAATCAGACTTTTGGCTGTCCTTTCTAAATGTTTGAAACTTTGAAACTTTCCATTAATTCAAAGGAACTCTGTGACTGTTTGCCAGTTCCATCCTTAACTCCAGTTCTTGCACAACACTCCACATATCTTGATGTATTTGCCTCTAATTATATTTTCAATTCTCTCCCTTGTATGTCTCTCAATCGTCTTGTTTTCTCTTTCCTGTCCTAAACCTTCCACCCTTCCTCTCTCCTCTCCCCCATCCTCCCTTTTATCTCTCTCTCCCTCTTCAACCCACCCCTGTCTCTCTATCTATCTCTCTCTCTCTCTCTCTCTCTCTCTCACACAGCGGTGATTCTCAGCCGGTCTGGTTACTGCAATGAATGGTAACACTATCCATCCAGCCAACACCACCACCACCACCACAACAGCAGGAGGAGGCCCAGGCGTGGCAGCGCCCCCAAGAGGCTGGAGGGAGTTCTGTGAGCTGCACGCCATCGCCACAGCCCGGGAGCTGGCCGGACACTACCGGAGCTTCGCCAGAGAGCGGCCCCAGCATGACGTGCTCCCACCGGAAACCTTTTCCAAACAGTTCACCGACCTCTTCCAGCAGCACTTCTGCTGTGAGGTCGACAAAGATGGAACTCCCCTCAACCAGAACACATGCTCTACTGCTGGTAGCACTTGCCCTAGCACTCCCGGGGCCCCTCCCCTCCCGCCTCCCTCTACCCCACAGGCTGTGATCGGTCGACTGCGGATCACATCCTTCTCTGGGGCGCTGGACTACCGGGAGGCGGGCCGACCGTGTGGAGGAGCCGCGCTATTCGCCGTCGTTTCCCCGAAGGCGGAGCCGGTGGCGGTGAGCCGGGAGCAGGAGCAGCCACTGCGATGTTCGGCGGGAAACCCCTTATCAGGAAACCCAGTGGTGCTCAGGGGGTCGACTCGCAGCATTGGCGGCGGGTCGTTGCTGGTTCGTAGCCACAGCAACGAGGAGGTCTCTGGCACCGATCGTCGCCAGTTATCTGAACGGTACTCCTCTGACTCTACGACCTCCAACCCCGGCCATGACATCACGCACTTCTCTGTCAGCCAGATCCGCCAGAGCGTCAGACGGCTTTTCAAGAAACGGCCCGTTCCCAGTCCCCCCTCCCACCAGGACCTGTCCCCTAGCAACCCCACGACGAACAACAGCAATCCACCAAACAATGACGACAGAGTGGGCGGCGTTTCTTCCGTGATTGAGCAAGTAACACCTCTGTCATCCTCTTCCCTGAACCCTGAAGCCACGCCCCCAGCCTCCTCTCACACTTCTATGGCTGGAGCCGCCTCTCATTTCCTGGATCGTTTCCGTTGGTTACGCAGCGGGAGCATGAAGCAGAGGAGGTCGGAGGTGAGCGGCTGCTGTAAGGAGGGCCAGCTGAGGTACCTGCTGGTGGACGACACTATCTCAGACACTCAACCTCGCTGGCAACGCTGCCGCCTGCTGGTCAGGAGGACCAGGGACGCACAAGGAGGAGGAAGAGGAGGAGGAGTGGGGGAGAAGTACCAGCTGGAACTTTATGATCCTCCAAAGGTAGAAACACATGCTCATACAGATTTATACCGGCACATATATTGCATATGTGAAGGAATAAGTGCACAATACATACAAGTCATGTAACGTACACAGTTCTAGTTTGGTTCTGGTCATGTTTGCCTGTGTTTGAAATTCATCTTTCAAAATGGGAGGGAATCCCCCCACCCCTTTAAGCCCTCGTTCATATGTCGAAGCCACGCGTCGCTGAAGCCACGCAGCGCTGAAGCCACGCGTCGCTGAAGCCACGCAGCGCTGAAGCCACGCGTCGCTGAAGCCACGCAGCGCTGAAGCCACGCAGCGCTGAAGCCACGCAGCGCTGAAGCCACGCAGCGCTGAAGCCACGCAGCGCTATGGCACTTTCATTTCGGCATGCTTGTTAGCAGGCGAGACCGTTCACACCAGCCGCACGCCATGCCACGCTGAAGCTACGCTGCAGCGATAGTTTCAGCTTCTGTTCTATTTTTCAAGCGTGCAGCGCACCAGGCATGAAGTCGATGCAAGTTGTGAGCAGGCCAGGGGAGGGCAGCGCCCAACGAGGCGCTGAGGAAAAGAGAGTGCTTCTGCTGTGACCGGTTTAGCGTGGCACTCAGCTTCTGAATAGCGTCTGGTGTGAACCGAGTGTAAGTGCTTCACATAGGGGGGATACTAATGAGCTTATCTACAGGTCTTAGGCCATGTTTAGACGTTGCGTTCTGGGCTTTGGTTCGACTGGCCGGCATCGACATTGGTTGGCGGTTGGTAAAATCGAGCAGCTCACTGTTAGGTTCCAGCCACGGATTCTGAATCAGTTAGCCTGAAACTTGTCTTTGGACTGCCGCTTCACTTCAGTAACTTTACAGTTACCTGTCTAAGGATCCAGAGGATTAACGTTAATGTTGACATCACTGGTACGTAGCGCTGTTTGTGCTACAACGGCAAGCGTTGGATGTTTTAGCCAGTGGTCCATGACCATGTTTGCATGCCTTCAAGTTCACATCCTTGTAAGCTGTCTATGCCAGAGGTTCTCAAATGTTTTTCAGCCAAGGACCCCTTACAAGATAGAAAATATACCGGGGACCCCCTCATTCTGATTTGTGATTTTGGGCTAAGCTTAATTGTTTCCACGGTAATGTGCTTTACTTTTAATTTGATAGGTTTGTTATTAGAATGTAATCCACAAACCATTTTAGATTTAAAGCATAAACTATTTTCGTTGAACTATGAAGATTTTTTTTTTTTTTTTTTTTTTTATTACATTACATTTACATTACGTCATTTAGCAGACGCTTTTGTTTTGTCCAAAGCGATTTACAATATCACAATTTGTCAACAGTACAGAAAACCACTATGCAACACAATCAATGACAGCCAAGATATTTTGATAGACTAGCACCATGTAGGAAGTAGTTTGAGAAGGAAAAGGTAACATGTAGCATTTTCTTTTTTAATAATTTTTTTTTTTTTTTTTTAACCTGAAAACTTTTCGCGGACCCCCTGGCAAAGTGCCACGGACCCCTGGGGGTCCGCGGACCCCCATTTGAGAACCACTGGTCTATGCTAGCGAGAGATGCTGCAACACCAGCGGGCAGCGCTTATAGACTGTAAAGAAATAGGCCGTTCTGCATCGGTGCAAACGTTGAACATTATTAGACATCACTGCAACTGTGTGTGGGAACAATTTCCCACATTATAAGTGCTAGATCTGTGTGAATTGATTAAATTATGCGCAATACCTGCAATCCCGCACTGAAATTCAGGCCCTGTTGTATTAATGTTTGGTTATGGTTTCCAATTGTTAATGTGACATACTCCGACAGAATAACTTACGCTAGATGCTGGTTGCAGCTCAAAATGTTGAAATGAAGTACAGTATTAAGTTAACGCTAAACACTGTATAGAAGTTGTGTCGTCATGTTGACAGCTCAAAAAATGACCAGCTATTCAGCAGCATGGAATCACTACGCATAATCAATGGCTGACCCGTTTTCATAGGGCTTCTGTAGTTCTGAATGCAGTAGATATCTGCTAACATTTAGAGCTATACATTTTACTGCCTGCAAACCTTGCAAATCTTCTCAGAACTCTTCACAGCAGAGAACCATTTAACAAGCAGCAGCTTCCTCAAATTCATTTGGTATTATTGGTGCACGATGCATCGTTTTGTAGATCTGCTTGTGTTCTTCAATCAAATGAAAACCACACAAGAGCCTTTTAGGGTCTGTTAGTGCTGATATACCAGGCTGTGTCCCAAATACATGCACATAAAGACACACACACACACACACACACCACACACACACACACACACACACACACACACACACACACACACACACACACACACTTCCTGTTTCCAGCTGTTTCAGTCTCAGGGGTTCCCCCCCTCCTCCTTCAAACCACCTCTCATCTCTCCCTAGTGTTGTTTTGTTTTCATCAGTGATCTCTGCTGCCTCTAAGAAGCTCCTCTCGCTATACACAGTGTGCCACATGACAGAGCAAGAGCAGCGTAGTGATGACATTTAGTTTAACTTTCATCAGATGTCTCACATCTTCTCACATCTTCTCACATCTTCTCACAGCCTTGAGTGATTGGTTTGTTTTTGGTGCAGTGAGAGTAGCACAGCCTTGCTTTTGACTGTATTGAAGGGACAAACGGTGATGGTACTAATCTAGTCAGAGCTTTGGAGTAACCATGGTCACTTGTTGTCACGCAGTGGTGTCATTGTTAGCCTAAAGTCCATCCTATCCTTTCTGTCAGACTGATAACTAAGATGAAATAGATGTATTACTTGTTAACCCGGCCGAAGAGAGTTGAGGAAGACGTTGGTATCGTTACCTCATTCATCTCTTGAGGTTTTACTGATGACTGTCAAACGCCCCCTGAGCTTTAGCACTTGGCCTAGATGTTCAACTTTGTGCTCAATTACCTCGAGGAATGGGCATGAATTCATGTCTTCCTCTACCCGAGGGCGAGTGCGTTACATTAGGCCTCCTCCTACACGGTTTCCTGTTTGTTTGGGGTCTACCTCAGCCAGTCTTCACTTTTTTTTTACTCATCAACCCATAATTAATTAACACATCCGAATTTAAAAGAACAGCAATCAGAACATTAGAAAAAAATCACATGCATACAGTATTTGCAGTATAATAGCTTTTAATCCTTGGGGGTTATGAGAGGGATAGAAACAATAAAGATCTTCTTCAGTTCATCACAGCACAGCAGGGTGTCTTTTTTGATCATATCCGACTTGATGAAATGTCCCAGTGGGAGCGGCTGCAGGCCTGCATGTGCTCACACACACACACACACACACACACACACACACACACACACACACACACACACACACACACACACACACACACACACACACACACACACACACACACACACACACACACACACACACACACACACACACACACACACACACACACACACACACACACACACACACACACACACACACACACACACACACACACACACACACACACACACACACACACACACAGCCAGTCCCCCCACATCCCCACACCACTCACCACACAGCCACTAGCTTCACTGCTGGCCTGGCCTCCACCATCACTCATTGGATGCAGAAGTCAGTCTCTTCATGGTGTATGCAAGTGTGTATTTTGGCACAAATGTGGGTTAATAAAAAGACTGGGCATGCGTGTGTGTGTGTGTGTGCGTTTGTCTGTAGTGTTTTATATTTAGCAGCCCTGCGCTCTTCAGCCAGCTGCAGCCCTAACCATGTGTGTGAGGTAATTCAGTTGATGATAGAGCCAGAGCTGTGTGTGTGTGTGTGTGTGTGTGTGTGTGTGTGTGTGTGTGTGTGTGTGTGTGTGTGCGTGCGTGCGTGTGTGCGTGGTCAGAGGGGGGAGGCGTTGGTGGTGGGGATTTGCCTGGCTGATTGCAACGATGTTTTAGTTAGCCAACTGCATTGCTGCTCTCCCTCTCCTTATGGGTTGTGTGTGTGTGTGTGGTGGGGGGGGGGGGTTGGGGGGATCTTGGCAAGGCGGAGAATTAAGGCCCTGAGAATAGCCTTAAAAGGAAGGAGAGCTGTGGAGTAGCATGCACACATTTAAACGTACTGCACACACACACACACACAAACCACACACACACACACACACACACACACACACACACACACACACACACACACACACACACACACACACACACACACACACACACACACACACACACACACAGGCATTCACACTCTACAAAACAGTAATTTAGATGCATAAGCTTAGAATTTGCTGGGGTCGCTACATTATTGTCACTATATACTCGCTATGTTATTGTATTTGTTCCAGTTTGCAGACTTAAGGGACCATGTCTACAGGGAAAGTGTTTTCATGGCGGAGCACTTTGGAAATATGAATGCCCAGAGCACTTCCAACGCGCACAGACACACAGCGCACAGACAGTTCATAGCTAATGTGTTAGCTAGCTAGCATAACAAAGTCAATATCAACCTATCACACAACCCAACAAGATAATAATACATTAATCATTCTCACCTGGAACCGCCCAAAAAGCAAAGATATCTCTTTGCTTTGCTTTGCGTCTTTTTAATCCTGCCTCTTCCCGCGATTTTGATTGAACTGTTTTCTACTTGATGCGCCAGAGTGCTCCACCAAAAAACGCTAGCCGCTGAGAGCGCTGGAACGCAACCAGTTGCGGTGCTGGAAAGAGGAGCGCTCCTAGCACGTCTTTTACCATAGAAATGCATCGCAGAAAGACACTGGCAGCTCAAAAAACATTCTCTCTGCACACGGCCCCTTAAAGAGAGATTTTGCACATTGATGGCTTCTGTCTGTGACTGTGTGTCTGTAGGTGTGTGTGCATGCATGCCTGCAGACACCATACCCATATCCTGACTGCATACAAACACATCCATGAGTAGCAAACGCGTGTGTCTTCGCATATGTATTATGTCTGTCTCTTATGTCTCTTACAGTATGTCTGTCTCGTATGTCTCTTACAGTATGTGTGCAGACTACAGTAGCAATGTTGATGGATTCATTTAGCAAAGAATGAAGCTGTGTAGATGCTGATAATATATGTTTGTGTGTGTGTGTGTGTGTGTGCGTGTGCGTGCGTGCGCGTGCGCGTGCGTGTGCGTGTGCGTGCGTGTGCGTGTGGAGAGGCTGATAATGTGTGTTTGCATGAGAAGGCTCCAGGGAAGGCAGCCTCTAGCTCCCAAAACGGAGTACAACATAATCTGCTGTCAGATCTCATACTAACACATTACAGTATGGATGCTCATTATCGCCAGGCTTAGCTATGGACTTTAGTTTAAACTTTGTTTTCGTTTCTTTTTTCTTCTTCTTTTGTGTGTATAGTAAGACAAAGCAACAGTAAACATGTCGCCCCCCATGGATGACACAGTCCCCCTCTGCACTCACAAATGTCACCCTGCTCTGACCTGTATTTGTCATAGCCCCACATCCTTGAGCCAATCATATTTGGAAAATGCTGGAACACAATGGAGAGATGCAACATTTCTCTAAGTTTCGTCAAAATCAATCAGTGGAGAGTGGACTGTGACTGAACAGATGGAGACGGAACCATAGTCCTCTCCCCAATTCCATTGATGTTGGGGAGTCGGGTACAACAGAAACCTGAGTTTGCTCTCATCTCTGCCTTGTTTGCTGCAGATGAACCCGCAAGTGTTACAAACAACAAACAAGCGCTTTGTAGTTTGTTTGAGAGAGGTGGTTTTATATGGCTTCAAATGAGCTCTGAAACAGCTAGTAAGAGAATGCATTCAGATCAGATCAAAGACAGGAAAGCTGCCAAGAGGTTTTTTCAAACATCTTCGAATGTCTTCATATGTGCATAATTTGTTGTTTTCAGCTAAATAATGCTGCAATATCAAGCATGTTGATGTGTACACAAAACTTAGTTAGTACACACTATAGTATAGCCACTTTCAGATATGGACTCAGGATTATCTCAGGGTAGCTCAGGAAAATCATTCCCTTTTATGCGAGAGTCGAGACAGACTTTTAATAATGTTTTTCAATGTAGACTACATCAGAGATATACTGTAGAAAGCAATTCTCCACTCCATGGAAAAAAACAAAAAAGTTAACGCTTTATCCCGATATCCTAATCCTACCCTAGCGATGTCCAATACTGGGAAGCAGGACGAAACTTGCGTCCAAAAATGCTCCATTGTGTAGGTGGTGTGCTGCGTGAAGCTTTGCAGAAATAGAGCCGGTGAGCCTTTCAATCAAGCAACACGTTGGCTTCCTGACACACAGAGCAGGTTCCAGCTTCATTTGGAAAAACTGAAACTGCCTGATGTTGGCTTGCTCGCTCATTCACATCCACTATTAGGGATGTTCATTTTGAAAAATTTCCATAATCGAAAATCGGGAAAATTAACGACCAATTATCGATTATCGATCATATTAATAATAATAATAATAATAATAATATATATATATATATATATATATTTTACAAAATGAATGCCTATGGCAGAAAATACGAAAGACAACGTGTTCTCCTCAATTAACTCTTTATTTCATTGTGTCTCCTCTCCAACACTCTGCTGTCCCCGGCGCATGCCGGTGTGAATTCCCCATGTTTAAAACAGTTTTGTTGGCACAAAGGCCCGTGCCCAGCCAGAAAACTAGAGACTATATGAAGCTCCACCTCACGTTAGTCGGCTGTGCAATGGAGTGGGGCGAAGAGGAACGAATTCCACCCAAACCTAGTCCACAATTATTATTATTTTTTTAATAACAATAATCGATAAAAAATTCCTTAATGATCAATTATCAATTTTCGATAATTGATGAACATCCCTAATTTATATAATAATAATCTGTCTCGCTGGCTTTCTGTCTTTCTCTCACAGGCTCTGCAGAGCTTGTGTGTGTGTGAGGAGGGGGGCAGGGGCAGACACACACACAAGCTCTGGTGTTCCAACCCGGCCCTATGACTACCCCCTAGCCTAGTCACAGATCCGGCTCAAAGGAGCGTCGCTCGGAGCGCACATACAGTACCATGACCAACTGTGTTCATACATACTCACCTCCACATGTGTAACATCTAGATGACTCCTGAACTCCAAACTCTATACCATTAGATTACTCCTGCTAACTACATCGTGCACCGCTTAGATTGTAACTCATATTTAATTTAATGCCGACTGTAAATTCATGTAAATTCATATTTTATGCCTACTGAACACTCCTCCACTCGTGTATATATTGTATTGGACTGCACTTGCACTGTTGTGATTGTCTTTTTGTTGTTTTTCCTATTTCTTTATCTCGGAACATTGACATGACCGCTACGCTGCATAATGACACTAAGACAAATTCCTCTTGCATACTGTGGCAATAAAAGTGATTCTGATTCTGATTCTGAATTCCAGGGCATGTCTGAAAGGGGCTATTATGTGAGTTAAGGCAAAACCAATGTCAATTCCATACTAGGGCTGCACGAAAAAATCATATTACAATTATACTGACAGATATTGCGATTGCGATATGCGATACAGTTTTAGTGGGAATGGTAATTTTTGTATTCCATTTTCACTTTGGGGGGAAAAAAATGATCAAAAAATGTGATGTGACACATTTTCCCTTATCAAATAATTGCAGGCTCCTGCGATTTGGACTTTGGCATCATGTATCATGTAAACGGGTCGTTCGGAGAGATTTCACTAAATCATGTAAATAGCTCTTTGTCTTACTTGAACACTTATGCACATGTGCTGTAGCTGTTAACAGTGAACTGTGCAACCAACCGCAGCTCGATGTTTGAAAAATGTTACAGATTTATTTTTTAATCGTCTGTTGTCAAAATGGAAATGACAGATTTTGTATTTGTCCAGTCTAAAACTTTGACCAGCATGATCACATGGCTGAAGTATGGTTTGCTTGCTGGCGATTTAGGAGAAATATCAAAACTAATGAAAAATGGCCACAGAGAAATGATTTCACTTGCTGTTTCCATGTAAGCTGTGAAAAGATCAGTACAACACAGACGCCTGCGGGAATCGTTATCATTACGATAATAGTGAAAATGGTATGTGCCCCAGGTTTACAGTTGTGAAATAGTGTTTGGATGGGTGATATTCAGATTTTCATTTGGATAATGGATTTTGAATCAACGAAAAAGCATGATATGATGTGTGTAATCTATTTATGTTCTTGTTTGTTTCTTTGGAACCTGAAATCTTGTGCCAAACATTGAAGTAGCTATGATGTAAATGAAAGTGATCCTAACTGATCCCATTGTTGCTATACCGGTGTGTGTTTGTATTGATTTGGTTTGCAGGGTAAACAGAGCCTGAAGTCTCCCATGTTGTTTTGGAAGTGGAACTTGTTTGTCAGCTGAAACAAACAGAAACCTAATGGTCTTGTCTCAGACTCTGTGGCCTTAAATGATCTGTCTTGGCTTGGTCTTTACCTTTGGTCCTGAGTTTCTTGGTGAGAATAAACGTACAGTACACATGTTATGATGTTCCATAGGCCAAACATTTATGTTTGTGCTCCTATTATTTAGACTACCCCTTAGAAGAAGAGACTAAAGAAACTAAATGTGTGACATTGATTCGTTTGACATCATTAATGTAACCAGGGTCCAAAATTAACTTTTTTGTCCACCGGCCAAAAGGCTAGTGAATATAATTGTTTTACCAGCCACTGAATAGATTACCATTGTTGTTGTTTTTTGGCTGATGAGTGAAGCAAACCTACCAGCCACTTGCATTATTCTACTAGCATTTGGCTGGTGGCTGGTGCTAATTTTGGCCCCAGAGTTTAACTTTGAAAAACTTGGGATAGTTTTTCTGCAAAATGTCTCTGAACCTTCTTGAGTTGTGGTCTCTCCACTGAGGTAACCGTGAACCCCCCCCTTTCCTTTCTTCTGATGTACAGTAGTCAAGGCCAAAGATGAGGTTAGTGTCTCTCTCTCTCCCTCGCTCTCTCTAGTACCTCTCTCCTTCTGTCTCTTGTCAGTGTTCTGCCAGGAGAATCCTGCGTTCTTCTGTCTGACAAAGTCACTTCCCACAGACTGTTTCCTCTAGACCCCCTGTAGTCTACATCTTAATCACACCGCTCCCATCTCAGCTGTGTGTGTGTGTGTGTGTGTGTGTGTGTGTGTGTGTGTGTGCGTGCTCTTGCATATGTTTGTTCCAGCTTTTCCAGCCCTAATCTTTTCCACATGGTTTTGTTTTGTGTGTACGTGTGGCTGCAGTATGTATCGTGTTCCTCTGTGTGTGTATTTACTTTGTGTACTGTGTAAGTGTACTTTGTGGGGAGTGTGTGTGCAGTTTGCGTGAAGTTGTGTGAGTGCGTGTGTCTTTTGATGCATGTGTTGGCTTATATGGTAAAAGCGTTGTCTTTCTCTTGGCTTATCAGATGTCTCATCCGGGTCATGTGACATGTTATCTTGAGCCTCCAGTAAAAACAGAAAATAAAATGATTTCCAGTAAATAGGCCTGGTAAGCATGGCAAATAGGGAGTTATGCCTCATTAAACCAACAGTCAAATGTGTATGTGTTTCACTGTGTTTGCGCATGCATGCTTTTATAGACGTTTATTTTTGTGCATTTTTCTGTCTGCGTTCATCCAGTGCTTCTCTCTCTCCCCACACCTCTCTCTCTCTCTCTCCCTCCCTCTCTCGCACTGACAGCGAGTGAGGAGTTTGCAACATCAGTGGAAAAATACTTTTCAAACAACCAGCAGACCCTGCTGTCCATCTGTTCTGTGTTACTTGTTGTACTTCAGTCTCTCAGATGGCAACATGCAGCGTTAATTTGGCTCTTTCTACACACCACAACTAAGGCTCTGAACACATGGGCCCAGTCAACCGAACCAGAACCAGAATGAGACCAACCAAGAGAGACACAGGAAATGCAACAGCAGGAGACAGAAGAAAGACAGAGGGACTGACAATTATGTTTACAGACAGGCAAACAGGCAGAGTACAGATGGAGAGAAAGAGAGAGCAGGGTGCAGGTCTGTGAAAAGTCTCAAAATGTTAAGTCTGAAAATTTAAGTTTTTCTCCCTGGTTGCATAGATACAGTACATATTTTTACTGTGTATTTTGCTCTTGAGGTTGATTTTTGGGGTACAATTTATCTTAAGTTTGTGTTTAAAAAGTCTGAAATGTACAGATGGACACGTATAGGGGTGGTTGTTGTCAATCACATCTTACTCATAATCTCACATAAATTGTTGTGAGGCAAAAATAAATTACACGAGATAGCTACAGTATAGGCTTGCATTTTATGTAGATGTATTAATATAGAGTACCTGCTATTTACATACACAAACAGCACTGACACCAGTGTCTAGAGCAAAACTAACCGTGTGTGTGTGTGTGTGTGTGTGTGTGTGTGTGTGTGTGTGTGTGTGTGTGTGTGTGTGTGTGTGTGTGTACCGTGTATGTGTGTATCGTATGTGTGGGTGGGTGTATGTCTGTGTCTTTGTGTGTGATGATGGTAAAGACAAGAAACAATTTGACATCATTACTGTTTTCACACCCACTAGACTAGACTAGGCCAAGCTGTTTCTCTTTCCAGGGATAGAATCATGAAACCTAGAAATGGTGCCGCAAACCACTGATTCAGTCATGTAATGTATATGAATTTGTGTGTGTGTGTGTGTACAGTATGTGCGTGTGTGTGTGTGTGTGTGTGTGTGTATGTGTGCGTGTGTGTGCGTGTGTGTGTGTGCGTGCGCGCGTGTGTTAAACGTGTATAAGCTGTGTGGATCCATAAAGAACACATCTGCTTTAACCAGACACTAATGCGTTACGCTGCAGTTAGTCCCCTGTAACAGCAACTAATTGTGTTTTCCTGACATTTAAAAGCAAAATATAGCCTAATAAAATACCCCTTTGAACATTTTCTAGTTTACATCATGTTGTTCTTAACATCCCAACAGACATTCTTATTACACTACTTTTGATAATGGTGAGTCACAAATGTTTACTTGGTTGCACTTATTGTAATCTCTTTGTAAACGTTTCAGCTAAATTCCTTGTGAATAATAAAGCTTTGTTTTGAATTGAGGCTCCATGGCAGGCAGCAGCAAGGCATCTGTCCCTCTCACACACACATGCTAAGTCAGCGGTCTCGTTCATATCGGTTGTGATAGGAGGAAAGTAAGTTGACTCGAGGACTCGGGGAATTGACTTGTGGCTCTGCCTCAACTGTGTGAGAGTCTGACGACGGCCGACCGACATTTCTGACATGTCAGGGATTCATGCGATTTTCAACCTATATAGCAAAGTACGGTGCATTTGGTAGTTTGTATTTGTCCCAAAACGTCCACTTTATGATTATGATGATGATGATGATGATGATTATTATTATTGTTATTATTATTATTATTATTATTATTATTATTATTATTATTATTATTTTGCTACTCAAAGGTGGCTTAAACCAATTTCGGCCCGGTCCGGCCCACTTTAACCCCTGGTTAGCACTGTCACCTCACATCAAGAAGCTTGTGGGTTTGAATCTCCACACCGGTCCTTTCTGTGTGGAGTTTGCATGTTCTCCCCATGTTTGTGTGGGTTAAACTTTCCTCCCACAGTAAAGATTAGGGCTGTGAATCTTCATTGGCCTCTCGATTCGATTCGATTCGATTCGATTCCACGATGCATCTCAAAGTATTGCAGCTCCAAGTATCAAATCCTCAATTTTCTGTATTATTACTGCACATGGCTACTTTTTACTCAATTAATACAAGCAGTCAGATAAATATCAAGTCCCTTTTTTACTTAGAAAGTGCTTTAATATCTGAATGTCAACAGAAATTTAAACATAAACGATTCAACGATTCATCTGTCAACGATTCGACACCTCCGCATCTCGATACATAGATTAATTTTGACACCCCTAATAAAGATATGATGTGTTTGGGTAGTATAGCAATGTATATAATCTAGTAGTATGCTTATGATGTATGTGTACCCTATGTTGTGTGTATATATAGGATGTATATGACTGTGATGCTGCTGCTATATAAACATAAATTAACTGTATAACCACTGTCTGTGATATAATAGAGAATATTTATTAGGCTGCATCAGATCAGATATAATGAATAAATGAGTGCTCATAACAAGTCGCAGCTGCAGGTAGCTTACATCAGTGGTTCTCAAATGGGGGTCCAGGGACCCCCAGGGGTCTGTGGCACTTGGCCAGGGGGTCCGCGAAAGGTTTTCAGGAAAATAAAAATAAATGTTTTTTTTTGTGTGTGCAAAAGCTTCATAGTTAAACGAAAATATTTTATGCTTTAAATCTAAAATAGTTCATGGATTACATTCTAATCTAACAAACCTATCAATTTAAAAGTCAAGCACGTTACCATGGAAACAATTAAGCTTAGCCCAAAATCACAAATCAGAATGAGGGATATTTTCTATCTTAAGGGGTCCTTGGCTGAAAAACATTTGAAAACCTCTGGCTTACATTACCATAGTTAAAAATAATGAATGAAATTTAGGCCTAATGTTGCATCAGTGAGACATACAAGCTGTTTTAAGGTGTTAAATCACAAAACCTGCTTTTTCTTAGGGCTGGGCGATATGGTTGAAAATGAATATCACGGTAACCACACACACACACACACACACACACACACAAATCGGTATCGATATATATCACAATATGGCTCATATGCAAAATCTCGTTAAATCCAGTTGAACTGAATGGTAATGAGTGATGTCAAACAAAATAGAAATATTGAAATAATATTCTTTAGAAAAATGCTTCATAGTTGTCAAGTAATTTTGTCAAGTAAAGTCATTAAAGTGAAAATTTGCTTCTTATCCTCAATTTTGACAGCAGAATTGTGTCACAATATCCAAAAATCACCATAGCATCATGATATGATTCCACTGAAAGATGGTAAATGATAATATTGAATCATCGTCCAGCTCTACTTTCTCTCAGATAATTTATTGCCATAGCATACATGATTGGAGTTAATTTTGTGTCTTATATACATTTAAAAAGTCCTTAGAAACCAAATTTTCTTAACTGGACTTTTAAGATAAAAACGGAACAAGATTTCTTCGGCAAAGCCATCATTAGTAGCTCATGTCAGGAAGCTCAATCTAGTGAGTCATAGTGAGTCTCAACTCCCTACCCAGTTAAAACCCACACATTTCCAAGGAAAGCATTTGGTGTAATATAACTAATTCCTCTAAGCCAGAGGTTCTCAAATGTTTTTCAGCCAAGGACCCCTTACAAGATAGAAAATATACTGGGGACCCCCTCATTCTGATTTGTGATTTTGGGCTAAGCTTAATTGTTTCCACGGTAACGTGCTTGACTTTTAATTTGATAGGTTTGTTAGGTTAAAATGTAATCCATGAACCATTTTAGATTTGAAGCATAACATATTTTCATTCAACTATGAAGCTTTTGCAAAAAAAATAAAAATAAAAATATTTGTTATTTACGCGAAAACTTTTCGCGGACCCCCTGGCAAAGTGCCACGGACCCCTGGGGGTCCCCGGACCCCCATTTGAGAACCACTGCTCTAAGCCACTACAATCCTTCAGTTGTTCTGGGCGACATCATATGAATATCCAGTAGGGATGTCACAATATATCGTCCCACAATATAGCGCGATATCAAAACAGATGAAATCTCATATCGCGAGAAAAAGAAGCTGAACATGGTGGCACTGATCTGCATCTGATTGCATGCTCGCTCTCCTTTTCATCGCTTTGTTTGAACAGACGAGGGACGTTACAGACACGGAGGATGAAAATGGTGAAATTACTCAAATTAGCGTGGAGGATGCCCCCTCAACTTACAAATCGATCGCAAAAGAATATTGTTAAAATATCGTATCGTTATCATGAACCCAATATTGTGTATTGTATCGTATCGTGAACTGAGTGTATCGTGACACCCCTAATATCCAGTGTTTCACACAGGGGAAGAGGAGACGTAATATCAGAGATTTATATACACAAAACAAATACACTTTTGGGTCGATCAGTTTTGCCCTGAGCACCGCCTTTTTGAAAAGCTTTCTTGCTGGCTCCCTCTCATTCATGGCCTGGACACCGGACACCAACTGCAAATTGTTGACTTTCCAATTGTTCTCCCATAGATTTGTGATGCAAAATCTCACAATACAATGGGGGACAAAATGATAGATGGTAACCTGCTCTCTGTGTGAGAGGTCTCTAGCAGGCCAAGCTAGTGACATTTTGGGCAGCTAAGGGACTCAACGGAGGCAGCCCTCAACCAGAGGAAGGTCAAGCCCCCCTGTCGGCAACGCCGCCGGTATGAAATGAATGAAAAGCTCATTTTGACTATTGTATTCTTCTTATTGTTTCTCAGTGTGCATCTTCTTCTCTGGCTACAATTGTGTTTCAGTGTGAGTGAAGCTCCACTTGACTGCACAGCAGAGGAGCTCTCTAGCTAAGATGTGGTGAACAACAAAGATCACAGAGAAGGCAGCTTGCTACTACAACAGTGTGCAGGGTTAACATTTGACTTGTTTTCTTGCTGCTATTGAACAGTAGTAAGAGCTACAACTTCATTTTGTCTGAGTGCAGCATGGAAAACCTCTCTCACACCACTGAATAATGCCTGAATGTGGGAGGCGTGTTGAATTATATTGCAATAGTGTGTGTGTGTGTGTGTGTGTGTGTGTGTGTGTGTGTGTGTGTGTGTGTGTGTGTTTTAGTGTGACAGAAAATCGAGAGAAACATCTAAAGGAAGTAAAGTGGTTAGAGTCATGTGGTCAAGATGTTTGTGTCAGATCTCTCTCTCTCTTTCTAGTTCTTTTCTCTTGCTCTCTGCAAAATGTAATGCTCTCTTTGTGTGTGTGTGTGTGTGTGTGTGTGTGTGTGTGTGTGTGTGTGTTAATGAGTGTTTATGTTAATATCCAAATTTCCCCATTCAGATCAATAATGTTTTATCTTGGTTCATGTGTTAATTAATGGTTAATGCGAGTGTGTGTGTATATTGTACCTTTTTTCCTATCATAAACTCTTTGTCAGGGCCCTTTGAGTGTGAGTGTGTGTGAGTATAACGTAGAAGCTAGATGCAAGATGCACCTGACCTTGCTGAGTTGTTCGTGGAAAGCCCCTGAAGCAAAGCTGCACTACATTTTCACCTTGGCAGTTTTCTCTTGCCTCTCTCATGGCCTCTGTTTTTCACACACACACACACACACACACACACACACACACACACACACACACACACACACACACACACACACACACACACACACACACACACACACACACACACACACACACACACACACACACACACACACACACACACACACTGCTCACCATTCTCCAGTCAAATCCCTTGTGCACAGCCTGTAGATTAGGGCTGCACAATTAATCAAAAATATGATCACAATCACAATATGGCCAAGTGCAATATCCAAATCACAGGAGCTGCATTTGTTTGTTTGTTGAAAATAAAGGTAAAATGTGTCACAACCAGGATCCATGCTGCTTAAATATGCAAGAGGCTGGTAGATTAGCCTCACACTCACCAGCCAAAACCCCCCAATTATAATCTATTGAGTGGCTTGTCAAATGTGAACATTCACTAGCCATTTGGCTGGTGGACAAAAAAGGTGAATTTTTGACCCTGGTCTTTCAGTGAAAATTAATTGCAAAAAATTACCACTCATTTCCACTAAAATTGTGACTCATATCGAAATCGCAATATCTATCAAAGAATAATCTCAATATATACTGTATATGGTTTTGGCATATCGGTGCAGCCGTACTGTGCTGTAGATCCTCTCAACTCAAAAGCTGCAGCTCCTGAAGAGTTGAGCAAAACATAAAGGCTCACTTGTCACCTTTCCTCCTCACCTTATTATTTGATGATAGGTGCATCTACTCTATATCATCTGTGGTGTGTGTGTGTGTGTGTGTGTGTGTGTGTGTGTGTGCTATCCAGCCTAAACCTTCTCTAACCCCCCCCCCCCCCCCCCTCTCTCTCTCTCTCTCTCTCTCTAGGCTCTTTCACACACAGATCGCGCAAAAATTGCAGTTTATGAGTCCCGCAAAGCTCGCACCCTCGCCACAGAAATTGCTTTTGACACAGAGCCAAGCAGCACGGCCACATTCCCGTGCTGCAGTGTACTTTCAGGTGAAATCCCCTGCTCCCGGATTGAAAGGCGAGGAGAGGGATTTCCTGCTCCTCCTAGCCCAAATGAATATTTTCATAGGTTAGTGTAGCCTAGGCTACTGTATGATGAACGAATTCATTCAACAACAAGACTTCCCTCCTTCTCCTAGTCCACTGAGCAGGGAGGATAGGTGCACTTGCATGGTGGGCGGGCAGATCGATATGGTGTCCTACTAAAATTGGAACGATACACGACCGCACGCATATCAAACAGCTGCAGTCTGCATAACGTTCTCGGGGGAATAGTATAGGCATAAATGCACATGACTACTTAACGTTAGTAGTTTTTGTAAGGGAATGCACAGAGCTGATTTCGAGAGGGAATATCCTCAGACCAACTCGCCACAGACAGCTATAGCCCTCTGAAGCTTATTATTATATCCGTTAATTTTACCTACTAATGTCAACATCGTTTGAGCATAAAGCCTAACCGCACGGAGCATTCCTCCTGGCATCCCTGCAGTCATGATTGTATAGGCTCCTTTTTTTACTTTCACTCGTGCACTTTCTTGATACATGAGGTGATTTCCCCTGTAATTTTTTTATGAATCAGCTGACCATTCGCACCTTTTCCGGCTCGATGCTACTATGCTTTCAAATGGAGGCGGGTTGCCAGGTAACCCGGCGCTGTTACTACCTCGCTGTAGGAGCTGATCTCCCTCCCTATATAAACCTGCTTCTGGCTCACTCGCTGTAGGAGCTGATCTCCCTCCCTATATAAACCTGCTTCTGGCTCACTCGCTGTAGGAGCTGATCTCCCTCCCTATATAAACCTGCTTCTGGCTCACTTGCTGTAGGAGCTGATCTCCCTCCCTATATAAACCTGCTTCTGGCTCACTCGCTGTAGGAGCTGATCTCCCTCCCTATATAAACCTGCTTCTGGCTCACTCGCTGTAGGAGCTGATCTCCCTCCCTATATAAACCTGCTTCTGGCTCACTCGCTGTAGGAGCTGATCTCCCTCCCTATATAAACCTGCTTCTGGCTCACTCGCTGTAGGAGCTGATCTCCCTCCCTATATAAACCTGCTTCTGGCTCACTCGCTGTAGGAGCTGATCTCCCTCCCTATATAAACCTGCTTCTGGCTCACTCGCTGTAGGAGCTGATCTCCCTCCCTATATAAACCTGCTTCTGGCTCACTCGCTGTAGGAGCTGATCTCCCTCCCTATATAAACCTGCTTCTGGCTCACTCGCTGTAGGAGCTGATCTCCCTCCCTATATAAACCTGCTTCTGGCTCACTCGCTGTAGGAGCTGATCTCCCTCCCTATATAAACCTGCTTCTGGCTCACTCGCTGTAGGAGCTGCGGTCAGGAGGGGTGAAAATGCAGCATAAGGCTTATTCTGAGACACTGCTGTGGCACTGACTGGGGCAGAAGGCAAAGGAAGGGCAACCAGAGAGAAAGAAAAAAAATCTTCGTCTTTTCACTTTCTTGCTGGCCTTGTTTCTGGCTTGTCAAAGGCTTGCTCGCTTTTCAAAAATCAATGATAGCAAAATTGGTTTGATCATCTCTGTCCAGTGTTAGATGCAGGCTAGAGCCTCTGCGTGGGCTCCACACAGTGGTTTAACGTTAATGTTAGGGTTAAAGTAAGAGTTGCGTTTTATCATTGAGTTGGGGGGAAATTACGGTGATATATTTTGTTCCGGGGCAGAGCAGGAAAGGAGTTAAAGAGTGGAGGGGATGTAGAGAGCAGTGTTGCTTTATGTATTGAAGACATTATGTTTACTAGGCTTTTTACATGTGCACCGTTAGTGCACACGCAGTTGCACACACACACACACACACACACACACACACACACACACACACACACACACACACACACACACACACACACTTCAAGCCTTACACACGTGGATGAGTTGTGCATGGCGTGACAAGACCCAAGTTCCCATCCAACTGACAAGGGAATTTTGAGCTGCAAAAAGTGTGTATGACATTTCTGGGAGGTTGCAGTGGACAGATATTTTACAGATATATAGCCTTTGCCTGTAAACATATTACATACCTCCTTATTTATTCAACACGTGTTTCCATCGCTATTTATCACAGAATTTATTTACTGACTAAACATTTTTCTACCTCAAGCGAGTGTAAAAAAATATGTCCAGCCTCTCTCTTAAGTGGATACATCTTTATTCCCATAAAAATACTTGAATGGAAATCCAGTTGCACACATGCATGCACTTAGGTGCTGGTGCACACGCTGCTCATGTGTGTGTGTGTGCTCTCATAGTCTCTCCTCACCTCTACACACACAGACAATCACAGACAATCACACAATGTTCCTGGGTTCAGTGGTTTCCGTCAGATTTCACTTGTACCTTCATGGCTGTCACGTGTCACTAAATCAGTTTAATGGAGAGCCAAGATCAAACAAAAATGTTCACCAGGAATTTATCTGGAAGCCATCCAGCATCCAGGGCCAATGTTCCTCTAAACTGATGATAGTTTGATGAACTACGTCGAATATTTTCCCACATCGACCATAATATCAAATCATCTTGTCTGTCGTCATCGGACATCTCCTCACTTAGAAATGTTCTCACACACACACACATTCTGAAAGATTCTTGCGTGCTTGATGCCGAGCTCGCATAGCATAGCTCGGCCTTGCTTGCCCTATTGGCACGTGCGGGTGTGTGTGTTGCTCACTAAATGTTATTGCATCAGTGATGTCACAATGCCTCCTTGTGTGTGTGTGTGTCTGTACCCCATTATGATATCACTGATGACATCATCTGTGTGTGTGTGTGTGTGTGTGTGCACGCCCCCCTATGACATCACTGATCAGTCTTGTCACAATGCCTCTTTGTGTGTGCGTGTGTGCGCGCCCTTCTGACATCACTTTTGACATCATCACTGACATCATTAGCTAATTATCCTAATTGGAAAATCCGGCTCCGACCCGCACGGGTGCCCCTTTACACACCCCGAAGGTTTCAGCCCGATCGCACGTAAAACGGCAGAGCTGTGGCCGAACACAGAACTTGAAACAAACAAACAAAGTCCAGAGTTTCCTCTATATGCATTAAGTAGCGGCGGCCCACCGCTGCTAAATCCTGGCCACCGCTGCTTCAAAATAAGAGAACATCTTTTGGGGAACCTGGCCAAGAAAAGCAGCATGAAGTTACAGATGCTACAAACATGACATGCTATAACATCACTTTTAAGAGAAATAAAAAAAAACGTATAGAAAAGTAAATCCGTGCAATTCTCTGGGCAGTTTTTGTTCCACACACACTTAACCACCGTCCCACCCAACCCCTACCCCCGGCCACCGCTGCTGAAAACAAATCCTGGAGGAAACACTGAAGTCCACATACTCCATTTGATATATAGATGAAGAAAGACTACTACACCTTCATATTGCGTTTTTCTATACCATTGTTGCAATTCATTAATGAACGTAGTCCTGGATTAACTTTAGTTTTTAAGCATGGTATCTCATCATATAAAATGTCACAATTATTTACCGGTTTACTGGAATATATGATAACTGATTGAAAATATGATTGAAAACTTGGTGAAATGTTTTGTGCTCTGGTTAGTCTTGTGTATTAACCCAACACATTTTTGCTTGCTAAATGCTTTATTGGCATATGCAGGTATTGTTTTGTTTTGTTTTTACAGCCAGAAGCCCTTGATATTTTACTTAGTCAGTGTTTTGATCAACAGAAAATCTGTAGGCTTTACTCTGTGTGTAATTAAGAGCTTACAGACTAAAATTATTCATCTGAATGAAACTTTTTAGCAAACCCAAAAGATGACTTTGACCTCTCCTTTCCGCTTTTAGCCGAGCTTGCTAATTGGACTTGTCTTTTGTGCAAAACCCCATGTACTGTAAGTCATTACAGGGAACTGAGTAGATTTCTGTGAATCCAGTGTGCTCTCTTACTGGTGCATCTTCAGCTTGCTGTCTCAGTGTTTCTGAGAAGTCTGCAAGGAGGCCAGAGACATGAACGGATGACTCATATTCATGACTGATGACTGCGTCTTCTGCTGCCTCTAGGCTTCCTAGAACACACTCATCTCACTCTTTCTAACCCCACTAGCGGCTGCCAAACGTCTCTGTGGAGAATTAAAAAAGACATATTTTAGCATTGACTTTCACAGGATTTTGAGACAGCTGATGTATATAAAAAAAAAAACTTTTACCACATTAAATGTGTAGCCTATAATCTCATATTCAACCAATCTTACATTGGGTTGCCTGGCACCAGTACAGAACTGCAAGCTGTGGTACTTCTGTTTGACAAACCCTCATAATCATGGCAAAGGAAATCCAAGACGTTGGGCCATGTGTTTAAGCCTGAACCAACACAAGGGACAGTTGAGTGATTTGAAATAGCAGGATAGGGGCTTCATTAAAAGAGCTAGCTGCTGATGGGAGACCTTTAACGTTGTGTTTACACCATGCTGGATCTGCTGGGAGACCTTTAACGTTGTGTTTACACCGTGCTGGATCTGCTGCTGGGAGACCTTTAACGTTGTGTTTACACCATGCTGGATCTGCTGCTGCTGGGAGACCTTTAACATTGTGTTTACACCATGCTGGATCTGCCTTTAACGTTGTGTTTACACCGTGCTGGATCTGCTGGGAGACCTTTAATGTTGTGTTTACACCATGCTGGATCTGCTGCTGGGAGACCTTTAACGTTGTGTTTACACCATGCTGGATCTGCTGCTGGGAGACCTTTAACGTTGTGTTTACACCGTGCTGGATCTGCTGGGAGACCTTTAACGTTGTGTTTACACCGTGCTGGATCTGCCTTTAACGTTGTGTTTACACCGTGCTGGATCTGCTGCTGGGAGACCTTCAACGTTGTGTTTACACCGTGCTGGATCTGCCTTTAACGTTGTGTTTACACCATGCTGGATCTGCTGGGAGACCTTTAACGTTGTGTTTACACCGTGCTGGATCTGCTGGGAGACCTTTAACGTTATGTTTACACCGTGCTGGATCTGCTGGGAGACCTTTAACGTTGTGTTTACACCGTGCTGGATCTGCTGGGAGACCTTTAACGTTGTGTTTACACCGTGCTGGATCTGCTGGGAGACCTTTAACGTTGTGTTTACACCGTGCTGGATCTGCCATCTGAGGAAATGAGGCTGCTAGCTAGCTACTTTGACAATAGGAAGAAGACTCTCAGCACTCGGCTGTGCTGCTGAAGACGCAGATGAGAATCTCTCTGAAAGATTCATGTAAGGGATAATGGATAGTGAGCCGGTGATTACTGGCGAAATAATGACCGACAGGTGATATTGAGCCCGACGCGCAGCGGAGGGCTTAATCATTCACCTGAAGGTCATTATTTCCAGTAATCACCGGCTCACTATCCATTATCCCGCTTAGAACACGGCCTACAACTAAATCATTCAATAATCTGACAAAAATAATTATTCAAATAGATTTTTTAATAGCGTTTTCAACGACAAAGCGGTTTCATTCATAATTGGCACACAAGACACCACAGCTGCAACTGGTTGGCCTAATTAGTAGTGTCTTGCTGACAAAAGGCTCTTATCAACTGATTAATCCAGGTGTGGCAGAGCAGCGGTCGGTTGTCGAGAAATAATGACCGGTGAATCTTGTTGATTGACCAATCAGAATCGAGTATTCAAGAGAGCCGTGTTCTAAGCAAAGTTAATCACTGTATGAGGGAGGTGTGTTAATATCTTTTTGTTGTTTGTCGTAACGTTGGAAACTAGGGCTGTGGCGATTCACTTATCTCCCGATTCGATACTATCACGATTCTTGGGTGCCGATTCGATTTATATTGCGATTCTTAAGTATTGCGATTCTACGATTATTGCGATTCGATATTACGATTTATTGCGATTTTTGTTTATTTTTTTCTTTTCTTTTTTCAGTTTGTTTGCTTTTTTACACTAGATTAGAACATGGGAAAAGTTGAATCATACACTAGAGACTGTATATTATATATCATGAGTAGGGCTGGGCGATATAGTTTAAAACAGGGGCGGACTGGGATCATAATTCAGGCCGGGCATTAGATACCAAGCAGCCCAGGCCGATATGGGCCAACGCATGTGAAATTTGGGCCGTTTGAAGCCAGATTTGGGCCGTTTGAAGTCCAATTTTACAATGAGATGCACCCACTTTAACCCTGAAGTGTAATTATTACTTCAGACTAACTAATAAAGTAATAAAACCACTAGTAAACCAGTAGGCGGCGCCTAGCCTGCTGTTCAGTGAGTGGCCTGACTGCAAGCACCCCAATTTTTTTTTTTTTTTTTTTTTTTTTTTTTTAAATTTGCGATTATCGATTCTGGAATAAAAGATCGATCCAAAAAATCGTGACATTAAAAATCGCGATACTTAGGTGAATCGATTTTTTTCCCCCACCCCTATTGGAAACTTCCATGAGTGAATTTGCCGTAGTTTATTGACACTGTAGGACGACGGGGATACCCGACTTGCTTTGCCCAGGGGCTCGCTTTTGCAAAATCACAGGAGGCCAGGGGCCAGTTAATAAACAAACATTAATAATATTTTTCTTTCTGTAGCAGATTGTAGGTTTTTGGGGTGTCAGTCGGAGTTTAGTCTGACAATTTTGTGCACTCAGGATAGTTATTGCCTGGGTGGTGAGTAAGCGACAGCCAGGCAATATTTGACAATTTAGCTGGATCTCAGTCAAAATGTATTTAACGTTAGTTTAAATAAATTAAATCAAATAAATTGTGGTGAATTAGAAAATGGTCCGGGACCCGCTTGGCACCCTATATCACGGGCCACATCTGGTCCCCGGGCCGCAAGTAGAGTATCAGTGCTGTAGGATATAGCATTCTGAAAGATCTGTCTGACTCCTCCTCCATCATTAGAAGGAAAAAGAAAAATGGAGATGTAAATATGATGGAAAACATGGTTACAAAGCATAGGAGAGCCATGTCTCTGAACCAGCATTTTATGTCTTTCCAATTAGTCGTGTTATGTCCCGTGTCGGGTGATTTGATTTGCAGTTTATTAACGTTGGTAAGTAGTCGTCCATCAGTGTTCGACAAACAGCAACTGCCCTAACTAGGCTGCAGAGCTTGTAAGTTAATCACAGCAAGACATGTTTATTTTAGGAGACGAAGAGTATGGTGTGCCCAAAGAAATCAAACACTCTCTGTCCTACCACCAACTATGGAGGAAGACCTTGGTGTGTGTGTGTGTGTGTGTGTGTGTGTGTGTGAGACGCAAGCAACAGCTGCCATAGTGTGGCAGCAGAGATGAAAACAATGCCAGCTGCTCCAGATCACTTATAAGCCCTTTTCAGACCTGCGGTGAACTCCTGAAGATATCCAGGTGTATCATATGTATTAACACAATTTTCCATTGTGAGCGTGTGGCCGCGCAAACGGATCTTAACACGTTAAGTGCCATAGCCGAGATAGCTCGTCTTACATAATCCAACGCTTGAGTGCCAGAGCCGAGATATCTCGTCTTACATAAACATTTTTTTTTTTTGACGCTGGGACATCAATCAACAACTTTTACATCTTCGAGATCACTATTGGAGCAAGAGAATGTGTATAATCTATTTTACCGACCCACTAAGTGTTGACAGTGCTCCCCCAGACGAGCGAAATCAAAGAAAAAACTGCCGCGGGAGCAAGCCATTCAAGGAAATGGCGAGGCGATTTTACAGTAATCCGTTCCAGACTTGTCTTGCCCGAGAGCGGCCGGCGCAGGCAGCAGCACACAGAGAGCGGAGAGCGATTTGCAAAATAGATTATAGGTGAAACACACTTTAAAACACCTCAGAAAGGCCAGAATCAACATCTGCCCATCGCCCACGCATTCCCCGGCCCATCTTGACTCGCACAAGGAGCGTCCGCACGCAGGCAAGCAGGCAGGCAGGCACGCAGGCAGGCAGGCAGGCAGCAGCAACGCGCTTCTGACACGCCCGCTGTAGAGCCAGGAGGAAGGAGGAGAAGACACACGGATGGAGGAGTTTGAATGAGAGGGGTGTTTCCTGTTGTTATGGAGGAAATTACTGTTCAAAACTATTGTTTAGAATGTCTGACGGTCTTACTGATGCCAAAAATGAATGGTTAAAGTGACTCTTCTATCGAATTTCACAAAAAGCCATTTATCTCTGAATAAATTTCCAGACGCTGAAACCATGCTGTACTCAACGGCTAATATCTACATAACTACTAACTCTGCAAACTAACTCTTTTAGACAGAGAAAGCACACATTCTATTAGTTATTTTTAGATGATTGGTGTTCATGAATTCTTAACAGAAAATAATCCTCGGCTCTTGTAAAATGAGCCAGAATCCTCAAAAAAAAACCTGGCACAACTTACCTACAGGATGAAAAAATGGCTGGCACTCAATGTGTTAACCACCCAAGCCCCCTAGTACAACGTCTGTGTCGCTCGCAGAGCAGCGCATGTTTGGAAAGGACAGTATAATGTCCAGAGCAAGCAGGTGGGCGTGTTGATGACATTGGGATTACTTCATGTTCCCGGGTCGTGCTATTTCATTTCATGAATGGATAGTTAGTGGCTTGATTATTTGGAAGAGAAAATGCCAAATTCCTCCCAGTCTGCCTGTTTGATAAACACACACTCTATATATCTACAGTACGTATTCATGTATGTACGTTGTACGTACGGTATGTATGTATGTCAGGCAGAAGGAGTGCAAAACTGTGAAAACAAAGTTCCTTTGAGGGACAATACAGTATTGTACTGTATTGTGTTGTATTGTAAAAAAAAGTTCACCCACATGATACAGAAGTGTGTGTGTGTGTGTGTGTGTGTGTGTGTGTGTGTGTGTGTGTGTGTGTGTGTGTGTGTGTGTGTGTGTGTGTGTGTGTGTGTCAGAAGAACTGATTCGAAGGTCAAGATTCAAGATTCATTTATTTGTCACTCTCTTGCATAGAGACAGTCCGCATGTCTGGGAACGCCCATACAGGCTCTAGGAACGCCCACAATAGACGCTGGGTTAGCCTGGGGGCGGGGTCAGGGTGGGGTAAATTCCCCCGTTCTATCCATTCAGCAAAGTTAGAATTTAGCTGATAGCCCAGCCCAGGCAGACACGATCGGGGATTTAACCACCGCAGTAAATGCACATCTGAGCTAGTCTCGCTAGCCAGCCTCTCTTCCTTTCTGTCAGAGAGTCTGGCGTCGCGGAAACAGGCACGGGGATCAGCCCGCCCCTGCTCTAAAGCTGCTCTCCCATTCAAGCGGCTGTTTCGGTGGCAGCAGGATATCAGCTCCCCCGCTTGCAAGCTCTGTCACGCTCTGTCATTGGCTCCGACCATATGTCAATCAGAGCGGCTTCCGCTCCCATGGCATGGGTGTCGCTGTAATGCTCCCGGCCGCCGAACAACGCTAACTAGAACTAGCTAGCGTAGAAAGCTAACGGCAGAAATCTATGGGCTAACTCGTTGCTACATGCTGAAAATCGCAAGTTTTGAAGAAGATATGGATTGTGCAATAAAGAAGGCCTGCTCGGCACTTTCGGTGGATGGTTGTAAAGATATCCAGAGAATATGTTTAGAACATTTGCTAACAGTCTAACAGTCTGTCTTTATGCCTGTGCGCTCTCCTCCCGTCTAAATGTTCCGCCGACACAAGTTCCACCCCAAAACTATTTTCCAAGGGCACTAACGTTAAGCACCGCCCAAGACGAAGCTGATTGGTTAACCCAAACAGAGCATTTTTTTCGCAATCCCACAATGGAAACCTGCGACGCCAGACTCTCTGACAGAAAGGAAGAGAGGCTGGCTAGCGAGACTACATCTGAGCAGACGTCTTGTGTTCTGCTCTAGAACCCCCAAACCTGTAGTTTAGAGCCGCAGCACCGTCTTTTGGTGAGTCAGCCCATGAGATATATCGGCGGTTTTACCCCACTCGAGCGCCAGCCGTTTAACATTTTGTGGGCGTTCCCAGACATGCGGACTGTCTCTATACTTGCGTACATTAGGCATGGGCATCGATTTCCGGTTTTGCCGGTTCGGTTCGGTGTACGAGCCCAAACCGGTTTGATCACGTGCGAACCCGAAAAAACCTTAAAAAAACGGCAATATCGAACCGGTTTTAAAATTTTCAAACCGACCCAGCCCTAGCGTACATAAAAAAGCGAAATGGTGTTCCCCCCCAGCCCGTAGCAGTAACACACAGAGAAGACAACAATCAAGAATATAGGCTAAAAGAATCACTAAAAATACTAATAATAAAAATAAAACCCTGCTAAGAACAAGTAACATAAAATACATAAAATCAAGACGGTCAACAGCAGCCAGCATATTAAGATGCTTGTTAAAGTGAGGTCACATCCGGTAGCTAGCATAGCAGCACAGTATGTTAAAGTGCTAATGAAAGTGTTTAAGGCCTTGGCCACACTGATCCGTGGTGTCTGTCCGTGTGCGTTCATTTCTCCGTTCACTTCCATTCATTTTCAATGACAGCTGTCCAACTGTCCGTGGAGTACTCAGAAGCGTACGTATCCAGAAAATTTGCATACGTTTTGATGGACAGAAAGTTGAAGAGGGATGAACTTTTTCTGGATGGACGTATCGGATGGTCGGATAGTCACTGTCCGTTTAGCCAATCAGAGTCGAGGTCTCGAGAGGAGGCGTTCCGAGATTTGTTTCAACTTTTCAAAGAAGATGGCGGCCGAGGCGGTGAAGGAGGCTATAATTAATGCTGTGTACACCATCCCGCTGTTGTACAACGTGATAGTCAGTGTCACCGTCTGATTTCACCATCTAATCTGGTCATTCGGTGGCATTTTATTGCCACATAAGTAACGTAGCGCACAGAGCTAACAGCTAGCTGACGCCAGCTTTCTTCTTCTCTCGGTTTATAGGCGGGTCGCTGACACCTTCAAGGTGCTTACCGCCACCTGCTGTACAAGTAGGTTACTTGTACATGCAACGGACATAAATCTATCCGTCTATCAGTTCTGTCCATTTTCTGACGGATCAGTGTGGCCAAGGCTTAGTTAAAGCCTAGTTTAGTGCACAGAATGTTAAAGTGCGTTCAAGTCCATTTTAGCAGCATGTGCAGCAGCACAGAATGTTAAAGTGCGTTCAGTCCGTTAAAGTGCAATTCAATGTCAAGGTCTCATGTGCCACATGAGACTACTGCAGGAATGCTTAACGCTACTAAAATGGCAGTGTGTGTAAGTGTGTGTTTGGACAGCGCGCACACGTTTCTGAGTCTCTCCATAGACCAGTTTGGTAGCACTGCCGAGTCTAACGGCAGTCCAACAACACGCACACATGAGCATGTGTGCACGTGCGCGCGAGCGACGCGCCCCTGACAGCACACATGAGCACGCGTGCGCGCGAGAGCGACGCGCCCCTGACAGCACACACGCCCTGGACAGCGTTGGCTATGGTGACCCTCGGAGGATAGTGGAATGTTGAGTGTCAGTCCGTTGCTATGGTGATGGCCTTGAGAAAGGGACCCTGGGAAGAACGTTTTGGACTCCAAACATCCTGTGTCTCACCCTTGTGTGTGTGTGTGTGTGTGTCTGTGTGTGTCTGTGTGTGTGTGTGTGTGTGTGTGTGTGTGTGTGTGTGTGTGTGTGTGTGTGTGTGTGTGTGTGTGTGTGTGAACATGGGTGTGTTTGTGACTGGGTGGGTGGGTGACAGTGCATCGATGCATCTGTTGCTGTGTCTCTCGGTTTGTTTGTGGGTTACTTCCATAAACTGTTGATGCTAGCTGGCACGTGTAGACCTGTGTGAATATGTGCAGTGTGACCAGTAGACAGGCGGGGGGGGGGGGGGGGGGGCACTCACCTTGACGACGTGCCTCTTTGACTCAAATATTTCTGTTGCTTTCAATGGAGATGATCTTAAAGGAGCAAAAGCTTCTGCACACCTGCACGTCGGGAAAACCCGACTGGATCAAAAGAAAATAACTCCCGCACACTGTCTCCAAATGCAACAAGTTTATTTAACAGAAAAGAATAATGTTTCGGTCCTAAGACCTTCTTCAGATTCTGAAGATGAAGATGATCTCAATATTATTTGAAACGCTTCTCCACCTTGATGGGGGAAAGGCCATCATAGGCCAAGCAATATTGTCACTGTTGCATAATACCTCCTATAGACAGAATATCATTCCTGTGTGTGTGTGTGTGTGTGTGTGTGTGTGTGTGTGTGTGTGTGTGTGTGTGTGTGTGTGTGTGTGAGTGAGAGAGAGAGTGCTGAAACGCAGTAGTGAAAGGTGGCTGAGTCAAACTGAAAAGGACCAGTGGTGAAAAGTGAAATACTATTATGGGGTCATGACATTCCAAAAGGCGGCGATCAATCGTCGGCTCATCATAATCGGCTGATAAACACCCTCGTCTAAATATGTCATCAGTCTATCATAGTTTCAACTGCCGGATCGGGACAGCAGTTGAACGTCGGCCGTGAAAAGTATGAACGGTGGCACGGTGGCTCAGTGGTAGAGCTGTCGCCTCGCAGTCAGAAGGTCCTGAGTTCGATTCTCGCCTGGGACACTGTGGGCGCTGTGGTTGTGTTCCCCCCCATATCCTCAGTGCCCACTGCCCAGGTGGGGTATCTCGTCGTAAGGGCCTTTCTGTCTGTGTGGAGTTTGCATGTTCTCCCCGTGCTCCCCCAGGGGGGTTCCTCCGTATATAACCCCCCCACTAAAAACATGCAGAAGATCAGATCGTCATCGTCATCCGACCAGTGACGACAACATCCGAAGTCGGTCCCCGGGCGCTGTACGAGAAAGCGACCTGCTCCTGGCCTGCCCCCCGGAGGAAAGGACAAAGCCAGGATGGGTTAAATGCAGAGGACAAATTTCACCGGCCACCGTCAGCATGTGTGTGTTGTGGCCCTCCGTGCATGTGTTGTAGTGTGTTGTGTGACAATAAAGACGGGCTGCCGTCTGAAAATCGTTTTTAACCAATTTGTCAGTCAGTGGAACATTAGTAGCGTAACTGTAGGCATGTCGGCCATTTTTGTCCCCCAGTCATCAAGCAGCACTGTAGCACACACTAACACGCTTCACAATGAAGGGCTCATAGAGACACTGCATGAAATAGGCCACGCCCATCACGGGGGAAAGCTCTCCGTTCACTTCCATACACCAGTGTCATTTTCCTTGAATTAAACATAGCTAAAAGCTGTTGTGTGTGGTGGGGCTGCGCAGACAACAAATGTAAAAAATCGCCAGTTAAAGTTTCTTGTACTACCGAGCAAAACAAGGAAGCCATTGAGAATTGGCGAGAAGAAAAATGTGGATCTAGCTGTCAAGGAAGTAAGTTGGAGTGTTCATATATAGTGTGTATATACTAGTGTGTATATATAGTGTGCATAGTGTGTATATACTAGTGTGTATATATAGTGTGCATATATAGTGTGTATATATAGTGTGCATATATAGTGTTCATATATAGTGTGTATATACTAGTGTGTATATATACTAGTGTGCATATATAGTGTGTATATATAGTGTGCATATATAGTGTGTATATATAGTGTTCATATATAGTGTGTATATACTAGTGTGTATATATGATCTTTGTGTGCAACACCCGACCATGCACGTGACATACAGTAGGAGAACGCCAGGATTCAGGGGGGGGGGTTTGTTTCCGTTTCTGGCCGTGGTTTCTGAACGATGACACGCTCCGCAGTGTCTCTATGGCTGCGGTCTTTATAGATGTATGATGACAAATAGCTGGCATTGTACAAGTGTCAGGCTGTAGACTTACTGTATAAGGTTGCAGGCACACAATACAGTGAGCTGTCTAGGCACAAACAGCAGCAATACATGAAGAAATGAATGAGCACGTTGCCTAAGGGCTCTCTCCTGTAGTGTCCCCATGCTCGCACTGTCTACTCTGACCCCCTCTGTTACTGTCTCTTTACCCTCGCTCCCTTACCTCTCTCTCTCTCTCTCTCTGTGTGTGTAGCACTGTTGGTGCTAGGCAGTCTCTCTCTCTCTCTCTCTCTCTCTCTCTCTCTCTGTGTGTAGCACTGTTGGTGCTAGGCAGTCTCTCTCTCTCTCTCTCTCTCTCTGTGTGTAGCACTGTTGGTGCTAGGCAGTCTCTCTCTCTCTCTCTCTCTCTCTCTCTCTCTCTGTGTGTAGCACTGTTGGTGCTAGGCAGTCTCTCTCTCTCTCTCTCTCTCTCTCTCTGTGTAGCACTGTTGG
>NC_139631.1:16650884-16653384 GCF_964638095.1 Poromitra crassiceps | reverse complement strand
CACATAAGGCGCTTTCGGAGCAAACAGTTGTGGGGACTCTCTGAGGAACTGGCCGCTGGGGAGGTTCCACGAGAACTACATACCTTTAAGGGTTTTTTTTCTGTTTGCATTCACACCGCCATAGGAACCATAGCAACGATGAAGTGAGGCCGGTGGTTAGCATGCTAACCGCTACTACTGTAGCAGCTTCACAGCAAAGCAATTGAGTTCATGGGGGATTGATACTACTTTGGCTAACAATTAGCTAGCTAATGTTAGCGAAAAAGAAAAGAAAAAGGCAAGGCATTCAATGTAGCTACACTTACATCTGGACCAGTAAAGGTTCCTCTTGTGCTGGGAAAGTACCAACCCTGAAGCAGGAGCTAAAAAGGTTCCTCTAAACAGCCTTCTAAGAACTACTATGGTTCCTAGTTCCTGCGGTGCGAACACAACAAAATGTTCCTAGAACTATGAAAAGGTGTTATGACTGTCTGTCTGTCTGTCTGTCTGTCTCAGCCTGTTTCTATCGTCTGTCACCCAGGCTTCATGTCAGACGTGACCTCTGCCCCACTGTGCTACGGGCCTGTGCACATGGCTGACCAACCCATCCATCCGTGTGTGTGTGTGTGTGTGTGTGTGTGTCTGTCTGTGTCTGTGTGTGTGTGTGTGTGTGTGTGTGTGTGTTTATGCCTGTGGCTTTGTTAGCTCTCCTTTGTATGTGCTCTGCGTAGCTGTATTAGTGATGTATGATTAGTATGTATGGCGCTATATATGTGTATATATGTGTGTGGATATGTGCGTGTGTGTGTGTGTCTGTGTGTGTGTGTTTTCCTATTGTTCTCTCCAGTCGATCCTCAGTTAGGTTCCTCTCCTGCTCCTCTACCTGCATGGAATGAGACATTACAACGTGGTCTCATCCCTGTTGAGACTCTCTCCATATGACATTACTGTAGTTTAGTGTTTCTGCTGTTAGAACACAAAACTCAGGGTTGCAGGGGTGACGTGTGACAAAGGTCACAAGACAGACTCAAAGCAGACATCCAGTCACAGCGTCAGACTCAGGAGAGCATCATTGTGTGTGTGTGTGTGTGTGTGTGTGTGTGTGTGTGTGTGTGTGTGTGTGTGTGTGGGTGTGTGTGTGTGGGTGGGTGTGTGTGTGTGTGTGTGTGTGTGGGTCCACACAGCCAGCAGGAAGCCTCTCATGTCTTGTTTGGCATTCTTCACATTCACATTCACATTGAACCCTGTAGCCCTGCAATCACTGCTGCTATCATGCTCTCTTCCTCTGTCCCACTCCACTCGGCTCGCTAAGGGAGGCTTCAGTTTCAGCAGAACCCAGGATTCACACACACACACACACACACACACACACACACACACACACACACACACACACACACACACACACAGATGCGTGTTACTTATGCACATGCACACACACACTCCACACACACACACACAGATGCGTGTTACTTATGCACACACACACACACACACACACACACACACACACACACACACACACACAGATGCGTGTTACTTATGCACATGCACACACACACTCCCCACACACACACACACACACACACACACACACACACACTGAGGCAGATATACACGCAAAGATGCTTGCGTCAGACACAGATGCATATGCTACACACACTCAGAAAACCCGGCGCTGTTGCTTTCCAGGCTTGCGGTGGGCCATCTGGATTCTGCCTCCTCTCAGTTTGGAGACATGGAGACATGAAGATCAAATGGCCCACAGCAATGTTTCTTCATGTCAATGGCTAAACGGGGTGCAGTGGTCTACTGTGATCAGCAGCCCTCCTGATCAATGTCATAAAGAGAAGAGTTACGGCAGCACCCCACATCAGATCCTTCCCTACTTACTTCCATACTTCAAAATGTAGTAAAGCTGTGGTTTTCAGATTCCCCCCCTCCTCTCTCTCTCTCTCTCTCTCTCTCTCTCTCTCTCTCTCATGGAAGCCCTCATTTTCAAAATAATTTCTTCTCTCACGGCACAAAACTCATTTTGCAGGCTAACTGCACCAGCTGCTGATCTAACAAAACTGTCCTTGCATCTAGATTCTAGACTACCAGCGACTAGCCTGTAGGATTCTATCGGGCCTGTTATATAATTCACTGACTTTGGTCATATATAAGTAACATGGCTATCCATCTCAGACAGCAGGAGCAGGTTGACTTTGGTAATATAACATGGCTAGCCATCTCAGACACCAGGAGCAGGTTGACTTTGGTAATATAACATGGCTAGTACAGACAGACTGTACAGTACAGTATATGGTTCCAATGTGAATGATGTTTAGCAAATTAGCAGTTATCTCATTTGGTATGACAGATTCTTTCTGTCGATGTTCTTGGTGGCTGCAGGGACTTTATAGCGTCTTCCCGAGGACAGGATGGGTGTTCAAAATACAGGACGGGATTTGCACTCTCTTCATATTTCGTTCTTTCATTTTCTACTTTGCCTTCTTTCTCTCTTGTTCTGTCCAATAAA